>NC_053022.1:257365531-257526106 GCF_003073215.2 Triticum urartu | reverse complement strand
TTTTCGATCTCAGTGCAATCGATTTGAACATTTCGGTCACACCGAGTTTCAGTAACTGCACGCAGTTATGAATCTCGGTGCCACCGAGTCGTTCCACTCGGTCACACCGACAGGGTCGGGCTATATATAGTCACGGGCAAAATTTGGAAATTTCTCCGAACCCCTTCGCCCGCGCGATAGCCTGCTCTGCCCTCGTGGTCTCTGGATCGTCTTCTCGCCGCCAGCCGCCTCCAGTCGCTGGTCTCCGTCGCCGTCAACGGGAATTCTGCCCCGCCGTTGCCGCCGTAGCAAGTCCCCGCCGAACTAGGGTATGGACTTGATCTTTGTGCTATTCCTCAATCTGATTCCTAGCACATTGTGATCATATTGATTCTAGCCACGTTTGATGAACTTCTATCCAGTCAATGAACTCATAGATTAGGTTTGATTCGAAAATTCTAGGTTTAGGTTTTCGCCGAAACCATCTCGGACCCACCGAGTTGAAAAACTCGGTCCCACCGATTTGGCTTATGCCATTGCACAAGTGAGACTCGGTCTGACCGAGAATTACTTATCGGTGTGACCGATTTTGGAACTTAGTGAAACTCTAGCAGTCTCGGTGCCACCGAACTGTGACTCGGTCCTACCGAGTTCACTAGTTTAGGTTCCAAAACTGCTTCGGTATCACCGAGTTTGAAAATCGGTAGATCCGAGATGATTTCAGTAGGAAACTAAAACTAAGTTTTTGGATCATTCTTTTTGCAAAAATCTTTGCATTTTGTGATGCTCATCCTTTCTACCTCATCTATAATCTATTCACAGGGTCAGCAGTCAGTTTGCAGCATGTCTGATCAAAGTGATAGCCAAAATATGTCAGAGCAGCAAGTGGTGATGAGTGAGGGCACTAGTCCCTCCAGCTCTTCTGATGAAGGCAGCAGGAGCACTCCTAGCAACTTGCCAAAAGCTGCCACGAGACAGAGGAAGAAGAGTACTTCTGATTCCGAAGATGAAGACTATGTGGCAGAGGAAGAGGCCACTTCCAAGAGAGTTGAGCCAGCTCAAGGCACTAAGCCAGGCCTGAAAATCAAAAGGCCAGCAGGCAGGCAGCCAATGTCAAAGGCCAGAATGTCAACTGAGAAGCCCATAGAGCCAGTTGCAGCTGAGGGCAAGAAAAGAAAGGAAAGGGTGAAGAAGACTGTGGCTAGAGTGCTTGGCAAAGCTTCCATCATGGAAGAGGAAGAAGAGGAAGAGGTGGCTGCACCAGCACCCAAGGCACCCAAGATAATGGGAGATGCCATAAAATCAGGGGGAGCTGCTTCCAAGGCCAAGCCAGCTCCAAAGCCAAAGCCAAAGAGGAACACAAGAAGCATCCCTGCAGCTGAGAAGAACAAGGCCCCAGTGCCTGAGACTGTTGCTGAAGAAGAAGAAGAGAATGTCCTAAGGAAGCTAAAGCCCAAGATCCCAGACCACAACGATGCTCATCCTATGGCTGAGGACATGAAGCTCAGGAGAGATTCAGGGCTGAGGAAGTGGAGAGAAGCAGACCCATATGCTTCAAGGAGAAGGACTGCCGTGGACTACAGGTTTCACACCAAGGAGCAGCAGGATTTTTATGAGACAGTGCTGCTAGATAAGAAGCCCATTGTCTGTGATATGCGATGGGTTGATTGGACATACATCAAGGACAATGAGGAGCACTATCCTGGAGTGCAAGATAGCTTCATAGCTTGTGGAGTAGCTGACTTTGTTGGGCAGAAGCTCACAAAGTGGAACGAGGAACTCATCATGCAGTTCTACTCCACAGCTCACTTTTATCCAGATGGGAGGATCACATGGATGTCTGAGGGTACAAGGTACCAATCCACAGTTGCTGAGTGGGCACAGATCATTAATTCCCCAGAGGAGCAAGATGATGACTTGGATATCTATGCCAAGAAGAAGATGGACCACAACTCAATGTCAAATATGTACAAGGAGATCTCAAATGAAGCACTTGATACCTTCAAGTTTGGCTCAGTACATTACCTTCTGTCAGGACTGCCTACGATCAATTGGATACTAAGGCACACCTTACTGCCCAAGTCTGGAGATCACAAGATGATCAGAGGCCATGCTATCAACTTGCTACATGTGTTTGATGTGCCTCAGAAGTTCAAGGTGATGAGCCTTATAGTGGAAACTATCAAGAGGACTGCAGCAGATCAGAAGAGGAGCTGCGGATATGCCCCTCAAATTCAGGAGCTCATCAACTCCAAGATGGGCACGGGCATATATTTATTGGACAAGGAACATTTGCCCATCCGTCTAGATTTTGAGAACAATGAAGTTGTGATGACTGAGAACGAGCCATCATCTGCCCAAGCATATGCAAAGAAGGAGAAGGCGAGGAAGGAGAAAGCTGCCAAGATGCCTACTCAAGAGGAGGCATCTGAGTATTTCTTGAAGACTAAACAAGAGCAGCTTGGTTACTTGATTGCATCCACGCTGAGGATTGAGCAAAGTCTGGCCACCCTCACTCAGAATCAGCAGAGCCTAGAGAGAATCATGGAACAGAAGTTCTATGACTTGGATGTCAAGGTAACGGAAGTTCAGTCTGCAGTGGAGCAGCTCCAGGAGGACATGCAGGAGAGGAGAGGCAGGACTACTACTCATGCCTTTGCCAGAGTGCCAAGAGGTCCGAGGTCGTCTGCCGTGCCAGTTGCTGACACCAGAGCCACCACTTCAGCACCAGCTACAGCCTCAGCTCCAGCATCTACTTCAGCTCCAACTCCAGCGTCTACTTCAGCATCTACCGAAGCCTTCGTCCTTGGAGTGATCCGGACTCCACCACCACCTGAAGATCAAGCCTGAGCGTCGATCTAGTGCTATGCATTTTCTAGGAACTTTTTGGTAACTTGTTGCCAAAGGGGGAGAAGATGTATAGATCATAGGCTTCGAGAGAGAGAGATTGTTGCTTTTCTCTCTTGCTTTATTTGGTGTTTTTTCGAACTTGTTTGGTTTTGAGTGCTTGAGATACTACGTCATTATTTGTGAGACATTGATGATCATGTGTTTGATCATAAGCTACACTTAATGCTTGCTTAATGCTATTATCCTATCTATCTTGTGTGATCATTCACTATTGGTGATGAGTGCATGTATTTCATTCTTATCATTTTAAGCGCTCCACCAATATGTATGTGACATGGAAGAGTAACCCATGACTCTAACTCTTTGTGCATTTGCAGTCCAAAGCAAATTTTAAATATGCACAAATTTAGGGGGAGCTCTTACTTATCACATACTTCTCAAAGTGACGATATACTTCATGCTTATTATCATTTGTCGAAGCTTTGATCTATATGTTGTCATCAATTACCAAAAAGGGGGAGATTGAAAGTGCAACTATCCCTAGGTGGTTTTGGTAATTCATAACAACATATAGCTCATTGAGCTAATGCTATTCCAAGATGACTATTTCAGGAAAGCTCAATCATTGGCATGGCATGGATGTGAAAGTGGAACCCTCAAAATGCTAAGGACAAAGGATTGGCTCAAGCTCAAAAGCTCAAGACTCTTCATTTTATATTTTAGTGATCCAAGATCACATTGAGTCTTTAGGAAAAGCCAATACTATCAAGGAGGGATGAGGTGTTGCTTAATGAGCCTCTTGCTTCATGTGCTTAGTGATATGCTCCAAAACCCTCAACTACTTTCCCATATCCACATATGACCTAAACCCTAAGCCAAACTCGGTCCTACCGATTCTTCCTATCCGGCGCCACCGAGTTTCACTTGTCATTAGCCACTGCCAAACCCTAGCAATTCGGTCCTACCGATAGGGATCTTGGTCTCACCGAGATGGGGTTGCAAACTCTCTGTTTCCCTTTCGTAACTTTTCGGTCTCACCGAAAGAGCGAATCGGTCCCACCGAGATTGCAATGTAAACTCAGTGTTTCCCCTTTGTAACTCGGTCTCACCGAGTTCCACTCGGTCTCACCGAAAGAGCAAATCGGTCCCACCGAGTTTGCCTGACCAACTCTCTGGTTAGCTAATTACCAAATTCGGTCTCACCGAGTTTGTGTAATCGGTCTCACCGAGATTACTTTATGCCCAAACCCTAACCATATCGGTCCTACCGAGTTGCATGTCAGTCCCACCGAAAATCTCTAACGGTCACTAGGTTTACATTTTCGGTCCGATCGAGTTTATTGATTCGGTCCCACCGAGATTGGAAAACTGTGTAACGGTTGGATTTTGTGTGGAGGCTATATATACCCCTCCACCTCCTTCTCATTCAGAGAGAGAGAGAGCTATCAGAACACACACACCATTCCAACTCATATGTTCTGAGAGAGAACCACCTACTCATGTGTTGAGACCAAGACATTCCATTCCTACGATATGAATCTTGATCTCTAGCCTTCCCAAGTTGCTTTCCACTCAAACCTTCTTTCCACCAAATCCAAATCCTATGAGAGAGAGTTGAGTGTTGGGGAGACTATCATTTGAAGCACAAGAGCAAGGAGTTCATTACCTACACACCATTTGTTACTTCTTGGAGAGTGGTGTCTCCTAGATTGGCTAGGTGTCACTTGGGAGCCTCCGACAAGATTGTGGAGTTGAACCAAGGAGTTTGTAAGGGCAAGGAGATCGCCTACTTCGTGAAGATCTACCGCTAGTGAGGCAAGTCCTGTGTGGGCGATGGCCATGGTGGGATAGACAAGGTTGCTTCTTCGTGGACCCTTTGTGGGTGGTTGCTTCTTCGTGGACCCTTCGTGGGTGGAGCCCTGTGTGGACTCGCGCAACCGTTACCCTTCGTGGGTTGAAGTCTCCATCAACGTGGATGTAGGATAGCACCACCTATCCGAACCACGGGAAAAACATCCGTGTCTCCAATTGCGTTTGAATTCTCCAAACCCTTCCCTTTACATTCTTGCAAGTTGCATGCTTTACTTTCCGCTCCCAATATACTCTTTGCATGCTTGCTTGAATTGTGTGATGATTGCTTGACTTGTCCTACAATAGCTAAAATCTGCCAAGAACTAAAATTGGGAAAAGGTTAAGTTTTATTTGGTCAAGTAGTCTAATCACCCCCCCTCTAGACATACTTTCGATCCTACAAGATCCTGCCGCAGCCGGTCCAGCTCAGCAGCAGCACGATCTAGAACGGCAGAAGGATTCGGAGAGACAGCAGCCAGTGGAGTAGGAGGAGAAGGCGGCAGCGTGGCCACAGCATCCTGAGGCGGAGTCTGCTGTGCCCCAACGGCTGTAGTGGCGGCAGCAGGCAAAGGCACCTCGGGAGTCACTTGGGCCATGGGGGCTAAGCTCGCCTCAGCCAGCTCAGCCAGGCCTCGCGAGGATGACCGGGCAGGAGAAGCCCGTGCGCCGCGGTCACCCTCCTTCGCGGGTAGAAGTGCTGCCACGGATGGAACCTCGGGAGCTCCCTTCGACTTCTTTGCTGCGGGCGCCAGCCTATCCAAGAGATGCGGACGTCAAGCCTCAGAAGCAGAACGAGAAATAAAGACAAGAATCAAACGCTTACGGGTCGTCGCTAGTGAGCTCGAGCGGCCTCCGGCCAAATTTGAAGCCTGAAAGCCGGCTGGAAGGGTCAACCTCGGGGAGCTTGGAAGCGGAAGGTGCGTCTGCGGTCCGCCTCGGGGCCGGGGCAGACCCGCGGGAGATCAGCCTGGTCCTGTCCTTCTTCGGGATCGGGGGCAAGCTCCCGCCGTCCTGCTCGTCGTCATCCTCGTCGTCGTCGCTCGGAGAGAGGCGGAGAATGCGGGACCTGCGCCGGGGGAGGGGAGCCCTCGACTCTTCGTCAGTCACTTCGAAGTCAGGCCCTTTTTCCCGCTCCCCACCTTCATCCTCTTCGCTGGAGTCGTCAGAGGGCATGTCCACCGGTTCCTCGGGAGTTTCCATGGGCACGGGCCCATCCCCGTTGACGACGGGCATGGACTCCACTACCTGCTCCCAGTCGTCGCGGAGGAACAAGGGCGTAGGAGCGCCCTCCAACCTCGCCACATCACCCCCGACCAGAGATTGGAGGACTGTAGCCAGATCTCCGTCGGCCAAGGCCGCGGGGCTCGGATGGGGCCTCCACATCGGAAGAGAGTACTGCCGAAGCAGAGCCAGCTGGTGCTCCAGGAATTCCCTCAACAGCGACGCGCCGGTCAGTTTCGCCGCCGCCATGTTGGCCGGCCTCAGATCCGCGTCCATCTTCTCCAACACCAGCTTCGCACGGGGGTCCGTGAGCTCCGCTCGACCCCAATCGCTGGAGCTCGTGGGCTGCTCCGTGGGCAAGATCAGCCGAGGGTGGATGCGCCCAGCATCCGCCAAGACCCACTTGCTCTTGAAGCCCTCAATCCTTTTCCCGGGGTTCGAGATGGCAATGGCGCCACCGTACGCGATGAAGCTCGCGCACGCGGAAGCAGGACCGCGAGAGGTCCGGAGGTAGAAGTAGTGGCGCAACAAGGCCACTGAGGGCTGCACCCCTACGTGAGCCTCGCAGTAATAGGCGAAGATTTCCAGGAGAAGGACGGAGTTGGGGTGGAGATGCAGAGCCTGTAGCTTATAATGGCGGAGGACAGAGAAGAAGAACTCGGAGAAGGGAGGCACTAGGCCAGCAGCAATGGTGCTTATGAAGAACGGATAGAAGGTGCTCCCTTGACCCTCAGGGGTGGCAGAGCCGGCCTTGAACACCTTCGCCCCGTCGATGCCCCGCGCCGCCGCCATCCGGCGCAACCGGGCGAGGCTCGCCTCCGACACGTTCGATGAGTCCAGGGCAGACGAGTACCAAGCTATGGCCGGGGGCTGACGAGGCGCCATGGCTTCCTAGGTCTCACGGTCGGAGCAGATTTGGAAATTTTGGAGGAAGGAAGGGGAGGCGCAAGAAAGGGGATCTGAGCAGCAACCGGAGAAAGCGAAAAGCAAAGCCTAGGTAGATGCCACTCCTTTATCAACTCGCGCGGTTGCTAAGGCGCCCACGTCCAATCAACCGCCACGCAGAACCCAAGGCCGCAGGCTGTTAGGGCCCGCGGCGCTTCGCTCTTGCCCTTCCGCCTCCCTGCACGGCCAAGTCCGGGCACGCCTTGGGCCCGGAGGCTACTGTCGACGTTCTGGGAACGGGGTCCCAAGACTTGCCTGCCTGCGGCCTGCGGCGTGGCTCAAAAGGGGGCCCAGCACGACCCATCTTCATCAACACAGACCCAAGACCCTCGGCGAGGGGCCAAGCCTCGCGGGGCGGACGACACGAGCTTCCTCAGGCACGGCCTCATCAGGCTGGCTCGCGAGGAGGCGGAGAGATCAAGGCGGGGTACCTCACGAGGTGCCCGTGACGCAAGCCTGATGACAAAGGCGCCAGGCGTGCCAGCCCCGCGCAGTGTCCTCCTTTCCTCTTTGGTGCAAAGGGGGCAAGCACAGCCGCGGAGTACCGAGGCATCAGGCAAAGGTTGCCATTTCGGTGCAACAAGACCAAGACCAGGATGACTGCAAGACGGCGTCATCACCAGAGCTTTGTGCAGGCGAAGACTACTTTTGTCAGGATAGCTAGTACTAGCTGTCCCCCTTCAAATTAGCCCGCCATTGTTGGCTCCCTTCCCGCTCGATATTTGGGAAGAGGACCAGGGCCTCTATAAATAGGACCAGCCACCCACAGGGCAAAGAGAGAGAAAAAAGGAGGGAGAGGTTCAGGGAGATCGAGATAAACAATAGGAGAGAAAGGGAGAGAGTTTTAGGGGGGTCGAGACCAATTATAGAAGAGAGAGAGAGAAGGGTGACTGAACTCCTCCCAGCAGTTCATCGCCCCAGCCAAGAACAGACCCTCGCGAGGCTGTCCTTCCTTGTATTGTTCCTCATCATCAGCCCAAAAGGCAATCCACCACACCACACACTGGAGTCGGGTATTACACCACAACGGTGGCCCGAACCAGTATAAACCCTGTGTCTCTTGTGTTGTTCTTTCCATAGCTTAGATCTTAGCGAGGCGGAGGGGTGCAGGTAGGTAGGAGGCGAAATCTCCACGCGCACCCCAGTGTTCGAACCTCAAGGGTCTGTCGGAACCCGAAATCCGACAGAAAAGGTGGCACACTTACGACTCGTACGCGTCGCAACCCCGACAGTCTGGCTCGCACGCCACTCACCAGAGGGAACACACGTTGTCTTGCAATTTCACTGACATGTGGGACCGTAATTGAATAAACTGTCGATAGCCAAAATCTAATCGCTCGGCGGGTGTCGGCTGAGAAGAGATAAACGGGGGAGGGAGAAGAGATCACCTGCCCGCCGCACACGGACTCCAAGAAATATATGGTGATAATGTGAGGTGGGCCATGCTGGAGTCCGGACCGCTTCCGGAGCCCGCTCGCACCGCCCTGGCCCCTCAAGACGCCAGCTGCCCGCTGCATGCATGCATAGCAAGTAGTACTCCTTATGTGGAGGAGAGAGAGGCATTGACAAAGTCAAGGAGTGGGCTCTGCAAGAGCCCGACTCTACACGTGCTCCTAGGTATAAAAAAATAATTCTAAAAAAGTCATAAAAACAATTGTGTCTTAAAAAAGAAAGGTAAAAACATTTGAGAGGAAATAGATAGAGAGAAAGTGAGAAAAAGCTGTAACCTGGGCATTACATGAGGAAGGAGGGAGTGGTGCACATGCCAAGTTCACTGGGCTGCCGTGTTTCACACTCCCCCGTCGTAACAGTGGAGACAATAGTT
Organism: Triticum urartu; assembly: GCF_003073215.2. Taxonomy (NCBI): domain Eukaryota; kingdom Viridiplantae; phylum Streptophyta; class Magnoliopsida; order Poales; family Poaceae; genus Triticum; species Triticum urartu. The sequence goes on along the minus strand of NC_053022.1, from coordinate 257,517,435 downwards.
TTCATAAAAAATAAACAATGAATACTCGTTGCTCGTCCTCTATATCGGAAAGAATACTTTCATTCACCGACATGTGGGACGTCGACCATCCTGGTCCACGTGCCATGCACAAAATTATCTTGGTATACCCCGGTCGTATCATAGGCCCAACCTTTCCCACTGTAAGTTATTCGGACGAAGGAACCATCATGACTTTGTTGAATTCCGCTTCTTCAAGAAAACTTACTATACCCGCACTACTGCTACCACACGCGAAGACTGGACGACACTGTACCACGTCATATCACTAAAACCCACTAGGCCAAACTAGCCCGCCTAGGTCATCTATTTTGGAACGGAGGGAGTACGTCTCTGCACCGCTATGATTTTGTGTTGCACGTTCTTTGTACTTTTGCTACGATTTTCCTACCCTATGAACCAATGATGCCTGAATGTATGTCGACTATTGTCTGATCGATCGCTAAGCCTACAATTTTAGGAGCTAGGGCTATTGGTCGATCGACGAGGGATAAGTATAAGCGTACCACGAGCTCATCAGCCCCAACGTTTCTCTTCGGTGAGTGTTTTGCAAGTACCATAACTCGCACAGTAGCTAGCCTACTAACACCAAGAATCATCAAACAAGCCCTGCTGATATGATAAATAGTTCAAACTTACATCTAAGCATGCCATATATTACATCAAAAGCTGGTGAGGATACATCTGTTTCCATAACTCGGAGAGGGTTCGCATGATTCATCGCACGATTCACTATCAAACAAAAGTAGCAAGATCCGCACACACAAGACAGTGCACTAGCCCTAAGATGGTTTGATAACATGCATCGTTCTGGTAATTAAACACAGGGCAATGCAAACTACCCTGAAGGATTAGCGCGACCAACTATTTCTTGTCATCGATCTCTCGGGCAATGACCACAGCACGGACAGCGGCATGGGAATCAATTTCTGGGGCAATGTCCACAGGACTGACCGCGACATCAGAATCGATCTCTGGGGCGATGTCCACAGGATGGACAGCGGCATCGGAATCGATCTCCGGGGCGATGCCAACAGGACGGGCCACGACATCGGAATCATCAAGGACGTCCACCGGCACCTGCACAACCCTAACATATTAGCAAGCACATTGCAAATAATCAAAAACCACAAACTATGGTAATAAGCCATTATTTTTTACCTTGTGCAGCTCACCGGGGGATCTCATCCCTCCGGGGGCCATCTCCTCGTCCTCGATGGGGGCCATCACCTTGCCAGGGGAATACTGCTTCTCAACAGCGACTATCTCCTCAAACTCGGTCTTGAGCCTCACATAGGTGGCAATCAGAGTTCCTGGGGTAGGCACGGTGGGGCCCTTGCTGTTCTTCCAACTTCCTTTGAGGAGTTCGTCTGCCAACGTCCTCAACTCTTTGGCCAGTGCTTGTTTCTTGGAGTTCTTCATCTCCATGGGTTAGCCCGCCAACATGGTCAACTCGTTGGTCGGTGCTTGCTTCCTGGAGATCGCTGTCTCCAGTGGGTTGTCCGCCGGCAACTCTTTGCCTAGTGCTCCAGGATCCATCAATGAACTGACAAACAAAAAGCAATCGAAAGGAAACCACAATCACAATGAAAACGGGAAAAGAATAGGATGTGAGAATCGGTCGGTGCTTCGCAAAAAGAAGATTCTTGGAATGAAAATATAGCAGCATAACTGATTCGCCCACCTTTCCTTCGTCGGTACAGAAGAAAAATGGCAGAAGTGAGTAGCCTGGAGTGAGGTTTTCTTCAAGAAAGGGAAGAAAGGTCTTGAACGAGCGTTCCAGTGAAATGATGGTTGCTTCGTCCAGTCCAACTTGGAGGCCACCTTACCACTGCTGGTAAAGGCATGGGTTTTGTGATATGACGGGTCATGATGGCCACACCGGGGTTACAGGTGAGTCTCAACTGTAGCACCTCGCTGTGATTTGGTGGATGGCACGCGGGCCCGGATGCTTTGAAATGTCCCGCATGTAGATAGAGCAGCTAGTCATATAGGAGTGCTCAATATTGTGCACCGCAACTAAGGCCGAGAGGAAAACGAGAGAACTACGTAATTAATGCATGAGTTTAATTAGGGTAGTTTTGTAAAGTACGAGATACATTCCTCCAATCGCAAAATGCCTTGGTTCATGAGATTTGAGATTTGAGCCCTATAAACCGGAAGGGAGGGAGTACTGCACACGGTGTAGTCTAGTCACTTGTTGAAATCTCTAGAAAGGAAAATACTCCTTTCCGGTTTACAAGGCTATACTACTCCCTACATCTAGGTGTGTAAGTCATCTTACGAAAACCAAATAGTCCCAAAACACTTAGGCGCGGTGCATTAACTTCTACCTTGTTTCTTGTTTCTTGACATATCAACCAATAAGAGATGAGAGGTGTGCATGCTTTTAATGACTTGCAATGGCTAGTTCATTGCATGTAATGCTATTAATTAGCAAATAAACATTGGTGACCCCAGGAGGAAACGGTGCTAAGCACGTGGACCTATGCAGAATGAGTATCAACCAATGGATAATGGAGTTTAATTGTTAAACAATAGCAATTTTTTCTCATGCAAGAGCCTGGCTAGTACTCCAAGGAACCGCACCACGCAAGCGTTCACAACTGCCACGTTCAGGTTACGCTTGGCTCTTTGCCTCTTCGAGAAGACGAACAATGATGTTACTCCTACTTCTACAATATCGAATCCACTGCTGCATGTTCGTCCACCTCGTGCGGGAGGGATAGCGTGTAGCGAAAGCTTCTACTTACTGCCCCTGCCTTTGTGTCTATGACAGGTGGGCCCAATAGGTGGTTGGCCCTCCTGTCATGCAGCCAAAGGTAGGTGCAGTTAAGGCACCGGAGCTCAGTCCGCGAGGGAGAGGGCGTTGTAGTAATCAAATTTCTCGGTCTTGTACGAGTTGACGCGACACATCAAAGAACCGCACTCGATATAAGTCTTTTTACACATTTCAAATGGGCTACTTCGTATGTAGGAGTAGTCACTTATTGCAATCTCTAAAAAGACTTATATTTGGAAACAAAGGGAGTACAACGCATGCATGCATGCCGTGACTTTCCTTTTGATACTTGCATGTGTTGATTTGATGCACCTTGCCAAATTTTGACTATAAATTTAACTAACCAAATTTTCATGCATGTCACAAAAAATTACGGGGCTGTTTGGATTGTGACTATGTTTGTCTTATGTTGCCACATTATTTTTCCCACACTTGCCACGCTTGCCTAACCTGAGTTGCTCAAATTGTTAGACACACTTTGGCTTGCCTAAGGGAATCTTGACACAATTTTTGTGTCTATGACATGTGGGGTTCACTGCTAATAAAAAAAATTCTTATCTTAGGTGTGGTTAATAAAAAAGACTTATATTTAGGAACGGAGGGAGTAGAAAATATAAATAATAATGCATGTTGGGGCAACTCACGTTTCCGCTAATTTTAGCCGTGGGCTTGTTCACAATTTTTATGAGGGGGTGGTTGTTCATTTAATGGAGGGACTTGTAGTACCAGACTTGAACGATACAAATTGCGACCTGGCACATCGTAACACCACTTGGAACAAGCGGGTAGCTATCTCAAAAACAATCAACAACTAAAAAAACCGTGACCTGGCATGTAGTAGTACACAATTTTAAACGATTGTTTTGATGGAGTGAAAAAGGAAAACTACCCCACTACGTATATATAGGTCGGAGCCTCCGCGCTTGCTTGCTAGGGTTGCTCTATTCACACACTCTCATCCTCTCCAGATCTAAACAAGATAGGGGTAGTAACACTGTCTTTCTCCCTTCAAAAAACACTAGCTTTCTATCCTCACCGCTGGTTACAGATCCGGACATATCCCCCTCCGCCGGTGAAGGGGAGGAGGGGCAGCGTTTAGGCCGTCGTCGGCAGCGAGGGAGGAGACCCACTACCGGCCGCACCGTTACCGCTGGCCGAGCGCCGGCGCGGGAGGTCCTCCGATCCCTTCGTCGTTGCTTGTGGGCGGATCCGGCCTCTGATACGTCTCCAACGTATCTATAATTTTTGATTGCTCCATGCTATATTATCTACTGTTTTGAATGTTTATGGGCTTTATAGTACACTTTTATATCATTTTTGGGACTAACCTATTAACCCAGAGCCCAGTGCCAGTTCCTGTTTTTACCCTGTTTTAGGGTTTCGAAGAAAAGGAAAATCAAACGGAGTCCAATTGACCTGAAACTTCACGGAACTCATTTTTGGAAGGAAAGAAGCCCAAAAGACTTGGAGTGCACGTCGGGGGACCTGCGAGGAGGCCACGAGGCAGGGAGGCGCGCCCACCCCCTGGGCGCGCCCTCCACCCTTGTGGGCCCCATGTGGCCCCCTGATGTACTTCTTCTGCCTATATATCTCCATATACCCTAAAAACATCCGGGGACAAAATAGATTGGGAGTTCCGTTGCCAGAAGCCTCCGTAGCCACCGAAAACCTATCTAGACCCATTCCGGCACCCTGCCGGAGGGGGCAATCCTTCTTCGGTGGCCATCTTCATCATCCCGGCGCTCTCCATGACGAGGAGGGAGTAGTTCTCCCTCGGGGCTGAGGGTATGTACCAGTAGCTATGTGTTTGATCTCTCTCTCTCTCTCGTGTTCTTGAGGTGATACGATCTTGATGTACCGCGAGCTTTGCTATTATAGTTGGATCCTATGATGTTTTCTCCCCCCTCTACTCTCTTGTAATGAATTGAGTTTCCCCTTTGAAGTTATCTTATCGGATTGAGTCTTTAAAGATTTGAGAACACTTGATGTATGTCTTGCCGTGGATATCTGTGGTGACAATGGGATATCACGTGATTCACTTGATGTATGTTTTGGTGATCAACTTGTGGGTTCCGCCCATGAACCTATGCATAGGGGTTGGCACACGTTTTCGTCGTGATTCTCCGGTAGAACTTTGGGGCACTCTTTGAGGTTCTATGTGTTGGTTGAATAGATGAATCTGAGATTGTGTGATGCATATCGTATAATCATATCCACGGATACTTGAGGTGACATTGGAGTATCTAGGTGACATTAGGGTTTTGGTTGATTTGTGTCTTAAGGTGTTATTCTAGTATGAACTCTAGGGCTGTTTGTGACACTTATAAGAATAGCCCAACGGATTGATTGGAAAGAATAACTTTGAGGTGGTTTCGTACCCTACCATAATCTCTTCGTTCATTCTCCGCTATTAGTGACTTTGGAGTGACTCTTTGTTACATGTTGAGGGATAGTTATATGATCCAGTTATGTTATTATTGTTGAGAGGACTTGCACTAGTGAAAGTATGAACCCTAGGCCTTGTTTCCTAGCATTGCAATACCGTTTACACTCACTTTTATCATTAGTTACCTTGCTGTTTTTATAATTTCATATTACGAATACCTTTATCTACTATCCATATACCACTTGTTTCACCATCTCTTCGCCGAACTAGTGCACCTATACAATTTACCATTGTATTGGGTGTGTTGGGGACACAAGAGACTCTCTGATATTTGGTTGCAGGGTTGCTTGAGAGACACCATCTTCATCCTACGCCTCCCACGGATTGATAAACCTTAGGTCATCCACTTGAGGGAAATTTGCTACCGTCCTACAAACCTCTACACTTGGAGGCCCAACAACGTCTACAAGAAGAAGGTTGTGTAGTAGACATCAAGCTCTTTTCTGGCGCCGTTGCCGGGGAGGTGAGTGCTTGAAGGTATATCTTTAGATCTTGCAATCGAGTCTTTTAGTTTCTTGTTTTATCACTAGTTTAGTTTATAAAAGAAAATTAAGAAAATGGAATTGAGTTTGTCTCATACGCTTCACCTTTTTAATATCTTTCGTGAGTATGATGGAAAGGATAATTGTGCTCAAGTGCTAGAAGAAGAAATCTATAAAATGTTTGGCACTAAATATTTGAATGATGAGCATGATTGCAATGTTGTTAGTATGAATTCCTTGAATATCCATGATGCTAATGATATGCAAAGCCACAAGCTTGGGGAAGCTATGTTTGATGAAGATGATATTTTTTGTTCCCCAAGTTTTGATGAGCAAATTTATTATGATGAAAGCATGCCTCCTATCTATGATGATTACTATGATGACACGTATGCTTTAAAGAATAATAATAACAATGAACCTTGTCATCTTGATCTTAAGTTTCAATCACATGATAGTTATTTTGTTGAGTTTGCTCCCACTATTATTCATGAGAAGAATTTTGCTTATGTGGAGAGTAGTAAATTTTCTATGCTTGTAGATCATGAAAAGAATGCTTTAGCTGCTGGTTATATTGTTGAATTCATTCATGATGCTACTGAAAATTATTATGAGGGAGGAACATATGCTTGTAGGAATTGCAATAATATCAAGTTTCCTCTCTATGTGCTTAAAGTTTTGAAGTTATGCTTGCTTTACCTTCCTATGGAAGTTGATTCTTGTTCCCATAAGTTGTTTGCTCACAAAATCCCTATGCATAGGAAGTGGGTTAGACTTAAATGTGCTAGTAATATTCTTCAAGATGCTCTCTTTATGTTACAATTCTTATCTTTTATGTGAGCATCGTTGAAATCATCATGCCTAGCTAGGGGCGTTAAACATTAGTGCTTGTTGGGAGGCAACCCAATTTTATTTTTGTTCCTTGTTTTTGCTCCTGTTTAGTAATAAATAATTCATCTAGACTCTGTTTATATGTGGTTTTATGCTTTTAATTAGTGTTTGTGCCAAGTAGAACCTTTGGGAAGACTTGGGGAAAGTCTTGTTGATCATGCTGTAAAAAACAGAAACTTTAGCGCTCACGAGAATTGCTGCCATTTGTATTTGGAGAGTGATATTTAGTTAATTCTTTTTGAATATGATTAATAGATAAATTCCTCACGTCAATCAATTTATTTTAGAATTTTTGGGGTTCCAGATCTTGCGCTAGCTACAGATTACTACAGACTGTTCTGTTTTTGACAGATTCTGTTTTTCGTGTGTTGTTTGCTTATTTTGATGAATCTATGGCTAGTAAAATAGTACATAAACCATAGAGAAGTTGGAATACAGTAGGTATAACACCCATATAAATAAATAATGAGTTCATTACAGTACCTTGAAGTGGTCTTTTGTTTTCTTTCGCTAATGGAGCTCACGAGTTTTCTACTTTTAAGTTTTGTGTTGTGAAGTTTTCAACTTTTGGGTAAGGATTCGATGGACTATGGAATAAGGAGTGGCAAGAGCCTAAGATTGGGGATGCCCAAGGAATACCAAGGTAATATTCAAGGACAACCAAAAGCCTAAGCTTGGGGATGCCCCGGAAGGCATCCCCTCTTTCGTCTTCGTTCATCGGTAACTTTACTTGGAGCTATATTTTTATTCGCCACATGATATGTGTTTTGCTTGGAGCGTCAATTTATTTTGTTAGGAGTTGCTTGCTATTATTTAGAATAATGTTTTCATCTTTTATTTCAATAAAAGTGGCATTGATAGCCTTTACTATGCCTATGTTACAAGTATACATGTTGCTATTTGAAAACAGAAAGTTTACCGCTATTGCAATAATTTCCTAGAAAAGTCAGAATGTGATAAGATGTTGAAACCTGTTGCATATTAATCTCTGATAAATTTACTATAGTGGGAATTTTCTTTCATAATTTTTGGAGTTAGGGAAGTATGGGTGTTGCAGCATTCTTTACAGACTATCCTGTTTAGGCAGATTGCTGTTATGTTTGCATTGTTTGCATATGTTTGCTTCTTTAATGATTCGATTTGAGGATAGGACTATTAAATATGAAGAGGCATTTAGTATGAAATGTTGAATAATAATTTTAGTGATTTGCTACAGTAGAGTATGATAAGGTTTTGGCAATGGTTTATACTAACTTATCTCACGAGTCCTTGTTGAGTTTTGTGTGCATGAAGCTTTTGAGATTTAGGGAGACCGTGATATGAGAGGAATTAAGGAGACACAAAAGCTCAAGCTTGGGGATGCCCAAGGCATCCCAAGATAATATTTCAAGAAGTCTCAAGCGTCTAAGCTTGGGGATGCCCCGGTTGGCATCCCACCTTTCTTCTTCAACAACTATCGGTTAGTATCGATTGATCCTAAGTTTTTGCTTCTTCACATGATGTTTGCCATTCTTAGAATGTCATTTTATTTTGCTTTGCTTTATGTTTGAATAGAATACCAAGATCTTAAATTATTAAATTTTAGAGAGTCTTCACATAGTTGCATAATTATTCGACTACTCATTGATCTTCACTTATATCTTTCGGAGTAGTTTGTCATTTGCTCTAGTGCTTCACTTATATCTTCTAGAGCATGGTGGTAGTTTTATTTCGAAGAAATAGATGAACTCTCATACTTCACTTAGATTATTTTGAGAGTCTTAAATAGCATGGTAATTTGCTTAAATAATCCTAATATGCTAGGCATCCAAGAATAGTAAAAGCTTTCATATAGAGTATTGAATACTAAGAGAAGTTTGATGCTTGATGATTGTTTTGAGATATGGAGATAATAATATCAAAGTCGTGCTAGTTGAGTAGTTGTGAATTTGAGAAATGCTTGTGTTGAAGTTTGCAAGTCCTGTAGCATGCACGTACGATAAATGTTATGTAACAAATTTGAAACATGAGGTGTTATTTGATTGTCCTCCTTATGAGTGGCGGTCGGGGAAGAGCGATGGTCTTTTCCTACCAATCTATCCCCCCAGGAGCATGCCGTAGTGCCGAGGTTTTTGATGACTTGTAGATTTTTGCAATAAGTATGTGAGTTCTTTATGACTAACGTTGAGTCCATGGATTATACGCACTCTCACCCTTCCATCCTTGCTAGCCTCTTCGGTACCGTGCATTGCCCTTTCTCACATTGAGAGTTGGTGCAAACTTCGCCGGTGCATCCAAAACCAGTGATATGATACGCTCTTTCAGACATAAACCTCCTTATATCTTCCTCAAAACAGCCACCATACCTACCTATTATGGCATTTCCATAGCCATTCCGAGATATATTGCCATGCAACTTTCCATCATTCCTTTTATCATGACACATTCAACATTGTCATATTGCTTTGCATGATCATGTAGTTGACATCGTATTTGTGGCAAAGCCACCATTCATAATTCTTTCATACATGTCACTCATGAATCATTGCACATCCCGGTACACCGCCGGAGGCATTCATATAGAGTCATACTTTGTTCTAGTATCGAGTTGTAACCATTGAGTTGTAAATAAATAGAAGTGTGATGATCATCATTTTCTAGAGCATTTTCCCAAGTGAGGAATAAAAAAAGGGGCCATAAAAAGGCCCTTAAAATGAGATAAAAAGAGAGAAGGGACAGTGCTACTATCCTTTTACCACACTTGTGCTTCAAAGTAGCACCATGATCTTCATAGTAGAGAGTCTCTTGTTTTGTCACTTTCATATACTAGTGGGAATTTTTCATTATATAACTTGGCTTGTATATTCCAACAATGGGCCTCCTCAAGTGCCCTAGGTCTTCGTGAGCAAGCAAGTTGGATGCACACCCACTAGTTTCTTTTGTTGAGCTTTCATACATTTATAGCTCTAGTGCATCCGTTGCATGGCAATCCCTACTCCTTGCATTAACATCAATCGGTGGGCATCTCCATAGCCCATTGATTAGCCTCGTTGATGTGAGACTTTCTCCTTTTTTTTCTTCTCCACATAACCCCCTCATTATTCTATTCCACCCATAGTGCTATATCCATGGCTCGCGCTCATGTATTGCGTGAAAGTTTATAGGTTTGAGATTACTAAAGTATGAAACAATTGCTTGGCTTGTCATCGGGGTTGTGCATGATGAGAGAATTCTTGTGTGACGAAAATGAAGCATGACTAAACTATATGATTTTGTAGGGATGAACTTTCTTTGGCCATGTTATTTTGAGAAGACACAATTGCTTAGTTAGTATGCTTGAAGCATTATCATTTTTATGTCAATATGAACTTTTGTCTTGAATCTTTCGGATCTGAATATTCATACCACAATTAAGAAGAATCACATTGAAATTATGCCAAGTAGCACTCCGCATCAAAAATTCTATTTTTATCATTTACCAACTCGAGGACGAGCAGGAATTAAGCTTGGGGATGCTGATACATCTCCAACGTATCTATAATTTTTGATTGCTCCATGCTATATTATCTACTGTTTTTAATGTTTATGGGCTTTATTATACACTTTTATATCATTTTTTGGGACTAACCTATTAACCCAGAGCCCAGTGCCAGTTTCTGTTTTTACCCTGTTTTAGGGTTTCGAAGAAAAGGAAAATCAAACGGAATTGACCTGAAACTTCACAGAACTCATTTTTGGAAGGAAAGAAGCCCAGAAGACTTGGAGTGCACGTCAGGGGACTTGCGAGGAGGCCACGAGGCAGGGGGGCGCGCCCACCCCCCTAGGCGCGCCCTCCACCCTCATGGCCCCCCTGACGTACTTCTTCCGCCTATATATCTCCATATACCCTAAAAACATCCGGGGACAAAATAGATCGGGAATTCCGCCGCAAGAAGCCTCCGTAGCCACCAAAAACCAATCTAGACCCGTTCCGGCACCCTGCCGGAGGGGGCAATGCTTCTTTGGTGGCCATCTTCATCATCCCGGTGCTCTCCATGACGAGGAGGGAGTAGTTCTCCCTCGGGGCTGAGGGTATGTACCAGTAGCTATGTCTTTGATCTCTCTCTCTCTCTCTCTCGTGTTCTTGAGGTGATACGATCTTGATGTATCGCAAGCTTTGCTATTATAGTTGGATCCTATGATGTTTTCTCCCCCCCCCCTCTACTCTCTTGTAATGAATTGAGTTTCCCGTTTGAAGTTATCTTATCGGATTGAGTCTTTAAAGATTTGAGAACACTTGATGTATGTCTTGCCGTGGATACCTGTGGTGACAATGGGATATCACCTGATTCACTTGATGTATGTTTTGGTGATCAACTTGCGGGTTCCTCCCATGAACCTATGCATAGGGGTTGGCACACGTTTTCGTCGTGATTCTCCGGTAGAACTTTGCGGCACTCTTTGAGGTTCTATGTGTTGGTTGAATAGATGAATCTGAGATTGTGTGACGCATATCGTATAATCATACCCACGGATACTTGAGGTGACATTGGAGTATCTAGGTGACATCAGGGTTTTGGTTGATTTGTGCCTTAAGGTGTTATTCTAGTACGAACTCTAGGGCTGTTTGTGACACATATAGGAATAGCCCAACGGATTGATTGGAAAGAATAACTTTAAGGTGGTTTCGTACCCTACCATAATCTCTTCGTTCGTTCTCCGCTATTAATGACTTTGGAGTGACTCTTTGTTGCATGTTGAGGGATAGTTATATGATCCAATTATGTTATTATTGTTGAGAGGACTTGCACTAGTGAAAGTATGAACCCTAGGCCTTGTTTCCTAGCATTGCAATACCGTTTACACTCACTTTTATCATTAGTTACCTTGCTGTTTTTATAATTTCAGATTACGAATACCTTTATCTACTATCCATATACCACTTGTTTCACCATCTCTTCACCGAACTAGTGCACCTATACAATTTACCATTGTATTGGGTGTGTTGGGGACACAAGAGACTCTCTGTTATTTGTTTGCAGGGTTGCTTGAGAGAGACCATCTTCATCCTACGCCTCCCACGGATTGATAAACCTTAGGTCATCCACTTGAGGGAAATTTGCTACTGTCCTACAAACCTCTGCACTTGGAGGCCCAACAATGTCTACAAGAAGAAGGTTGTGTAGTAGACATCAGCCTCCCTCCACCCACCTGTCCACATCCCGACGACCTTCAGGTATATCTTCGTTCGAAACCGCCTTAGCTCTACTTCCCCAGCTCGCTACGTCGCTACATGTGCATCATTTTCTACCTCTCAGCCCCTCTCGATCGGATGGTCCAACATCACATATTTTTTTCTTCTATTGTTAGAGGTAAAGCTAATTCATGGAGTCGAATCTTGTAGTACTTGGTTCAAACAAGAAATAAAGTGCGGGTGGGGGAATTTAGTATGTACATCAGACTTGGTACAAACAGGAAGGAAAGGGGGTGAAAGTAGTACAGACTGGTCATCCATTCAGTCTCTTGGTGGAAAAGGGAAATATAGGGGTAACGCTGTACACAGTGGTATGGCCAGGACTAGATTTGCTATCCAGACATAGGAGTAGGTGGCTAGAGTGAACAAAAATGGGACCAACCCAGATATGTTTCTTGGATGTTTGTTTCTCGGGGCAACAAACTATGAATCACCACTTTATTCCCCTGTTTACGTACATGGTGTTGGACTGCTGGTGCACCCACTGTTCTTAATCTAATGTCCCTGGTAAAAATGAAGCCATGCCACTGTTATAAGCCATGACAAGTTTAGTCAAATGTTTTTTGCCTGTAATTGTTTGAGACTCTGACTGTTTCGTATGTGCCTTTTTGTGCAAACAGGGATATCCAATTCACCTGGTTGCTGTTGTGACCTTTTGATGCACTTCACAAAACTCTTCTTAAAAGAAGTGACTTTTGTGCTATTTAACTGAAATGTCGGAATGGAATAGTTGGTTCATTTTGGTGGAACTGCACAAAGGGAGATCTGTGTTCCAATCCTCATCATCCACATTTGCGCCATAACCTTCCTTTAGGTAAGAATGATATTTAATGCATGTGTTCATCTCTATTTTCTGACTGCCATGAGAAAATAATGCTGTTTTTTACTAGTGCACTTGTACTCCCTCACTGACAAAACCAATTCTGAATTAGAAGGCCAATCATGTACTTGGTTTCACAAACTGGTGAGGAGAAAGAGAAACAGAGCATGAAGAGGAAGAGGAAGAAGAATAAACAGTGCCAAGGCGATCTTGCTGAAGCCTGAGGCCTCAGTCGAGGCCATTCAAGGGCTCCAGTAACGACTACCTTACATGTGAGACGATCCTCACACAGGTTGGTACTGGTCTTTATCCTGATTATTGTGCCTGTCATATGTATTGGTAATTTGGTATTGTGCTACTGTTTGCCGATTTCATAAAGGAGTAATTTGGAGCCTGAACTCGCACACAAATCATTACATCGGGTGATTTTAGTAGAACTGCACAAAATGATCAGATGGACAGGTACTTCTGCTGCTGCTATGTACTCCAAAGTTCACTCAGACAAGCATCGATGTTGACAAGAAGTGCCTATATTCATTCGAGTATCAACCGGCGTCAACCAATTGTCAAACTCCAAGTATTAGGAGAGTGAACGCCAAAAATATTGCTTGGTGCATAGCCCAGAAAAACACAGTCCAGTCTTTGGTCCCAAGTTGTGCCTTTTGGTTATCGGCACATATGGTAGCGAACTATATGGCATGGAGTCTAAAGATTCCAGACAAGTTGGTTGACGCGTATATTCATCTGGCACTTAATCAGTCTGCACGCCAAGGATGCTCCATTTCAGTTGAACTGCACAAAAAATTTGGGTGGTTCATTTTCTCAACCACCTCCTTTCTCGTCTGCAATGTAGAAGAGATACAGGACCAAGATGAGCCAGTAAACTACTTGGATGAAAGTAGTGGCCAAGTTGTTCAAACCTCCCTCGGCACGAGGCCACTATTTGAGGATAAACCTACAAGCAAAGTTCAGATTGTCTGTGCTGCCTCTTATGTACTCGAAAGTTTACTCGTACAAGAACTAATTTTAGCAAGAAGTACCTCTGATTGAACACCATTTACCAGTATGTACCCTAGGTAATTAAAGTTCGTCCATGGATCATATTGGCTGTGATCTCAATCATTTGGATGCATAAACATACTGAACATGTGTATATATGAATCTTTTTGTGAATTATGTATGAATATTGTCATGTGATCTATCAATCATTTAGATGCATAGATATGCTGAGCTTGTGTATATATGAATCTTTTGAGTTGTTGATAGTGAATGTTGGCTATGAATATGAACGTGTCCTGTGAACCAGAGTTTGATATGAATGTTTACCTTTTCTGTTGTATTGTGTGTGAACTTGTTAGTATGCCTACTGTGGGGTATAAAACGCAGGTCTCTTATAAAAGTAATGCTGTGTCCAATTTATGTTTTCCCTTCTAACCACATTATATATACTAGCAAAAGGGCCCGTGCATTGCAACGGGAAAAAAATATGGCACACACTTACATTCTATTCTTCTTTACCGGGTCTGTCATTATATGTGCTTCGATGTAATAACATCATAAATTACCAAACCGCCTTAGGAGTTTTTGTCTCAGGCACCACAGTGAGAATGATTGACAATATGAGCATCACCAGCCTGAAGAAAGTTGTTGCTGTTATGACCGGCATGGCCAAGAGGATATATGATGTGCACTGACATCCAACAACAACATTTCTCATGGTTTCGGTTTTTTTCTGAACTAGTGCTATATTTGATTATTTGGCACAACAAAGTTGTAATTCTTTCACTCCAACTACGGCCAACATGGCTCGTCATTCTTCCAAAAGATGTCCCTTATGATATTTTTTCAGAAAAAAGGAGTGCATTATCTCCTTGCTGTCGTCTAACTAAAGGAAACTGAATGTGAAAATTTAAGTGTATATAGACTGACCCACTCGGAGTGCATACAAAAATATTTTTATCCAAGTCGGCAGTGCCAACACTGTACTTCCAATGTCCATCTGCATCTACACAGCTAGGTCTAATCTTAAGCAAGAATGAAACTACCAAGCAAACTGAGATAACAGTAGCCGACCCTGGGCAGCAGGTGGTCAGGGATCATCAGCAGAGAAACATGAAGTCGGCTGACGACCGTCGAGCATGGCCAGGCCCATCTCTCTCTTGTGGCTGTCGTGGTGGCTCCCGGGCCTCTCTGTGGCTCCTCCCCTCCGAGTCCACAGCCCGACCTCGGCATTCTGCCTCCATCCTCCTCCGCCCTCTGTCCCGCGTGCTCCTCCACACCTCCCTCTCCAAGCCGACGGATCTGACCTTCCCCTCGCTGGATCTGGTCCACCAAGAGCCTCAAGCCACCCTGCCGCCGCGCTCGTGTCCATGTCGTGCGTGGTGTAGAGGTGGCCAGCGTGTGGAACAGGCTGCGTCGTAGGCATCTGCGCGCTGCGCCTCCGCCGGACTGCCGTTTTGTTGTACAATTTCCCTTCGTTCTCATTCTATGTTTGTTGATTCAAGAGGCTCGTTGTTGATATGCAATTTTCCTAGGTATATAAACTGGTAGACTTTCATGTAAGCAATCGAGGTGGGATTACTCCGAGTACATGTGTGAAAATCAGGTAAGGTACAAATACAGAAGCGTGCATGCAGGCTGAAACATGCGTGCAGGCCCAATAACAGAATGTGGACGTGGACCAATTGGATGGACAAAATTTTTAGTACCGCCTCACAGCAATTGGACGGACTGTCAATCAAAACTAATGGAAAAAAACTGAAAGCGTAAATTCACGAAAAGAAGCGTATTGTGACGGTGAACCCAAAGAGTCAATCTGTGCTTTATTATTAGGGAAAGATTTATATTATTACTATTATCGTATATTTTATAGAGACTTATATATACATTATAAAAACATCCCACGTGTTATTAACTTATAAAAGTAAATGTTTAACGGAAGTTGGCAAGGAAAATCCTGGTTGTTTTTGACTCACGGGCAAGGAAAATCCTGGTGATTGCGTACAAAAGCTTGCGAAGATTTTAAGGACCAATTTAATAATAACGCGCTCATTTTTATTTTGAGCAATAACTTGCTAATTTCTTAATTATATATATAAAAATGTGCCTCTCCGGTTTATTCTTTGATATTAATTGCTCCTTCTAACATAACATTATATATATAACGAGCCCACCTAATACGTGTATTTCAAGGAAGTGCAAATGGGCTGGGATTTCTTAGAAAATATAAACGGGCCTGATTGACGCGAAATTATTTGTTCACCCAGCCCAACAAATGGACTATACATTCTAGAAAACATGGGTTAAATATATGCCACATTTTTGCAGGCTGACATGTGGGCCAATAGGTCGAAGCCTACGCAGGGCGTTGTCAACTTGGTCAACAAATGATTGTGTCATCCACAGCCATTGGATTTATATCCAATGGTCGGCATGCACCTTCAATCTCTCGTCTTATTCCTCCAGCATCGCCGGGACCACCTGGTCCGGCCTCCGGCGGCTAGCGGCTCTGCTTAGCACGCATCGCTGCGAAGCGCTACCCCACCGCCGGCCAGGCTATCCCTCCACCCCTCGACACCTCCTGTTATTCTCCACAGACTACAACCCCACGCCGCAATAGAACCAGTTAAAACCCTTCTCCTCCTCTCAATCCGCGACTCCACTGCCGCATTTTCCCATCTCCGAGTCGTTCCCGTCCGGGGCCTCGCCGTCGTCCACCGCCTCGCTGCGTTCTGTGCGGCGTGGTCAACAAACGAGAGTCATCGGAAGAGGACTGTATGTGGAGAGCCTGACGGCTGGGACCCACGAGGTCCATGGTCTCACGCAAGGAAAGTTCCTTCTTATTAAGCTAAAAAAAATGTTTCCTCCACCTGACAGCTGGGACCCACCAGCTGTATCTTCGCACGGAAGGAAGTGCCCCCTTGTTTTGCGAAAAAAATTATTCATCCCGTTGACAGCTGGGACCCGTCAGATTTGGTGACTGACTTGTGGGCCTACTAAGCGGACGTGTACGCACGGCTTTGTCAACTTAATCAACAAATGATTCTAGCAGCTGGACCGTTGGATGTTAGTCCAACAGCCGTGCTCCTTCTTCAACCTCTGTTCTTGCTCCTGTCTCCTGTGGGCGGCACCGTAGCTGTGCTACCACGCACCCGAACCAGTGAAGTTTCCCACTCCTCTCCATCTGCGACTCCACTGCCCCGTCTTCCCCATCTCCGGGTCGTTCTAGTCTGGGTGCGCTCGGCACGGTGTGGTCAATGTGGTCAACAACCGGGAGTCATTGGAAGATGACTGTACGTGAGAGGCTGACAGTGGGGACGCACCACGCCCATGGACGGATGCATGCAACGGAACGCGGCGAGGTCAACGTGGTCAAGGAACGACTTCCATCGGAAGTATATTGTACGTGGAGAGTCTCAGCTGGGTCCACGGCCGCAGCAAGTAAGTGCCTCCTTATTACACGGAAAATAATGATTCCTCCAACTGATAGCAGGGACCCACTGGACGAGCCACTGTATTTTGCGAAAAAACATTTGCCCCTGACTGCTGTGACCCACCTGATGGGCCACCGTATTTCGTGAAAACACGTTCCCCTCGCTGTCAGCTCGGACCCACCGGAAGTGACTCCTTATTACGCACAAAAAAATGAACACTCCCCCGGCTACCTAGGACCCACCTTGGTGGGAGGCTGACTTGTGGGCCTACTAAGTTGACGGGGACGAAGGGCTTTGTCAACTTAGTCAATATGAACGATTCTAGCTCCAGTGACCGTACGATGTCCATCCAACGGCCGTAGTGCTTCTTCAACCTCTGGTCTTCTTGCTCCAGCCACCCAAAGCAGCGCCGGTCGTGCCGCATGCTCCTGCCTCGCGTGGCCGGCTGTGCTGCCGTGGAGGCCTCATCGCCCCCTACTATTCCCACCACTGGCCAGGCCCTGTGGCGACGACAGCCTCACACCGCAGCCGAACCAGTGAACCCTCGTACTCCTCTCCGTGCGGGCTTCCACTGCCGCGTCTTCCCCGGCTCCACGTCGTCCCCTTCCATAGGCCTCGCCGTCGTCCACCGCCGTGGTGCTCTCCACGCGGCGTGGTCAACATGGTCAAGGAACGACTTCCATCGGAAGAGTGCTGTACGTGGAGAGGCTGACAGCTGGGTCCACAGCCACAAACTAGTTTTTTTGTGATTTGCCAAGTAAGTCGCTTTGTCAGGCCTGTTGGGCTGAAAATCTTTCAAGACGAGGAGAGCTTTCATTCGGCTGGCCGAGAAAATGGGCCATCAGTAATGAGAAATGGGCTGTACATTTTTAAAACACATCAAACCGGCAATTAGTTTCAAATATCTTTTTTTCATTTCAAGATTTTAAATTACATTATTTTTTATGCGTGGAGAATTTGTTGGATTTTATATTGATATACATTTATTTTTAAAATCAGTTTGAATGTGAGTCGAAATTTCGGGACTAAAAACAGTTCGTACCGCACCGAAATATGCAAAATTTCGTATATTTTTTTAACAGTGGCCACAATATGGGCTGTAATGCTAACAAAAAGAATATGGGCTCCAAAAAACCTTAAGAATTAGCAAATGGGCTGTAAATTATTAGAAATAATGGCAGATGGGCTGTATGCTGTTTTCCACAGATTTGAGGCTTTCCTAAAAAAAGGTTGACGCACAAGCAATGACTCTTGGATGTCCATCGAACGGTCGTCGTGCTTCTTCAATCTCTGCTCTTCCTGCTCTAGCCGCTCAAACAAGCGCCGGTGGGACTGCCTGCTTCCTCCTCCCCGCGGCCGGCTGTGCTGCCGCGCAGGCCTCACCGCCCCACCGTACTCCCATCGCTAGCCTAGCCATCCCTCTACTCACCCACACCTGCTGTTATTCTCCGGCGACGGCAGACGAACCAGTAAACCCTCGTATAGTCGTACTCCCCTCCGCGTGGGAAACAACTGCCGAGTCTTCCCTGCCTTTGTATCGTCCCCTTCCTAGGCCTCGCCGTCGTCCACCGCCGTGGTGCTCTCGGCGCGGCGTGGTCAATGTGGTCAACGTGGTCAACGACCTACTTCCATCGGAAGAGTACTGTGCATGGAGACGCTGACAGCTGGGTCCACGGCCGCAGCAAGGAAGTGCCTCCTTATTACGCGCAAAATAATTATTCCTCCACCTGACAGCGGGGACCCACCGGACGGGCCATCGTATTTCGCGAAAAAACGTTTCCCCCCTGACTGCTGGGACCCACCAGCTACACCTTCACACGCAAGGAAGTGCGTCCGGGCAAAAAAACAAAACGATTCGCCCCCCTGACTGCTGGGACCCACCAGCTACATCTTCGCATGCAAGGAAGTGCCTGACAGTCGGGACCCACCTGGTCGAAGCATACGTAGCATTGTCATTCTGGTCGCGAACGTGTACGTACATATATACTGGTGGATGTAGAGGCGCACACGTGTCATAGTAGAGGTGCGTACGTGTCGTAGTAGAGGCGCACACGTAGCATGTACACGTACGTACAGCGGCCAGGGTGCAAGAAAGAAAATACGGCCACGTATGTGTACATACGGGCGGGGTCTCGAATGCCTACTCGCGCATATGTACGGCCAGGGCTCGTGTACATGGCTGGGTCAGAACGGAGAAACAGCGTCGTCGTCGTGTTCATGGGGAGGCAACGGAATGCATCGTGTTCATGGGGAGGCAACGGAATGCGTCGTGTTCATCAGGAGGCAACGGAATGCGTGGGAGCCAACCAGCTGGGTCGGAACGGAATGTGTGGTCGTGTTCATCGGGAGGGCTTGGACGGAACATGCGATGGAAACGAGGCCTGGCGTACCGCACAACGGAGGAAACAGACCTCCTACATTCGGAACGGGGTCCTGTTGATCGGGAGGGGTCTGGCATACCGCAAAACGAAGGAAACGGACCTCCTACGGTCGAAACGGGGGTCCTGTTGATCGGGAGGGGTGTGGCGTACCACAAAACGGACGAAACGGACTTGTGTTGGAGCGCTACGGTCGAAACGGGGGTCCTGTTCATCGGGAAGGGTGTGGCGTACCGCAAAACGGGACTCCACGGGATACTGTTCATCTCCACCGTCGACCTCCTCCAGCCTCCACGGGCTACCGTCGACCTCCTCCAGCCTCCACGGGCTCCTGTTCATCCATCCTCCACCGCGCGCTACTCCACCGGCTACTGTTCAACCACCCCTCCACCGTCTACTGTTCATCCAGCCCTCCACACCACGGGGTCTTGTTCAACCACCCCTCCACGAGCACTCCTCCACCGTCTACTGTTCATCCAGCCCTCCACCACACCACGGGGTCCTGTTCATCTAGAGGCAACGCCACCGCTCACTGTTCATCCAAACCCCCCTGCAACGCTCATTGTTCATCCCAGAGGCAGCATCGATCGGCTTCAGTTAGCAGCAGTAGCGAAGGAATCGCTCGATCGGGTTCAGTTAACAGCCATCGATTGATCGCTTGGGTTCAGTAACGCATAGCCTGCAGTGCAATTGCTCGGGTTCAATTAGAGCCCAACGCCTCGCTCGGGTTCAGTTAGAGCCAATGCCTCGCACACACGCGCGTACGTGTACGAGAGAAACGCGCATCGCTCGGCCCCCAACCTCCCACCGTAACCGGGAACTCCCCGAAATTTTCCTCCCCCTCGCTTCTACCATGGTTTTTTCTGTTATGGACGACCCAAAGAATGTCATGCAGCTGCGTCTCCGGCCCGCCCGGGATGAAAAGCCCATTTTCTGTCATGATTTTTTGTCATAGAAGTAGGAGCCCACCACATCTATGATGATACCGGGTTTTGTCACAATTATCGTCATAGAAGTGCCATATGTATGACAGAAAAAAAATTCGTTCGGCCCAAAATGTCACGGATGTGTCTTTTTTTGTAGTGTCTACATCTGGCACAACCTCACCGCTGACGACCCCGTGCACTCCGCCAACGGCGCCACGTACGTGCTCAAGGGCTTAGAGTTTCTCCACCTCCTCCCCACGCCGGCCTACCCGTCCGACGCCTCCGTCGGCTCATCCTCGTCCCCTCCACCTGTAGATGCCAGGGCGAGAATGAGAAGAAGATGCCCACATCGGCCATTAGTAGGGCCCACAACGGCCATTAGCAGGGCCCACGATGGCGCAAGAACTGGAGCTCCCTCGACCTCGGCCAATACCGGGTGGGTATCGCGCACAGTGGCGTCGGGGCGGACACGGCCACCCAGACCGGCGAGAAACGCGGTCAGCACCGGGGCCCCAAGCTGTCTCCGCCGCAACAACCTACGACAAAGCTCAGAGCCAACGAGATCTCGCCGCCGCCACCGTCCAGCAGCCCCGACACGTTGGAGACGCTCATCAGGAACGACGCCTGCGTGACCGCCGCCTCGAACACCGCCACCACTCGCCTCGAGGAAGAGGATGCGGGCATGGCGCAACAGAGCGTGATTGCGGGCGGCTGGATGCGTGCGTCGGTGGTGCTAATGCATCTCATCTCCAGTGGCGGCCAAGTGGGAAGCGAGTCCAAGAGGTGCGAGGCACACAGAGCGGTTCCCGCATGGGCGGCTGGACCTGAGCAGCAGCACGGCGGCAGACGGCTTCCCTGGAAGGTACCGGCGTCGTCATAAGCATGAAGCGGGAGTACTTCAGCTGTAGCCTGGTGAGCATGCCGGCCACGGAGGCGAGTTGGGCGCACTAAAGCGGTCATCTTCAGGAGACCAAGAAGGTGACAGAAAGTGCATGGTCAACCCAGAGAAATGCACAGTATGGGTCAAAACCACTTAAAATCACTTAAAAATTCCCCGCAAAAACCCCACTAAAATCAAGTCTGAAACCACCTTAGGGGGAATTGATACGGTTTTAGAGATTTAAGGGGTTTATTGATCTCGTATTAGAGTTGAGGGGGGAATTGGCCCATTACAGAGGATTTCGGGGGGGGGGGACGATACTTTCCTCATGATAGAGGCAAAGGTGTCCCGTCTTTTGATGAGATGGTGGCTATCGTTTATGGTGGAGTAGACTTTGACGATCCGACTACAAACATATGAGGACGTCGCGCCTTAGCAATCCCTAAACCAACTCCGAGAGGTTATTGACCACGCCGGAGCATGATCAACCTGCCCACGAGGGTCTATTTCCTACAACCAATCGAAGAACAAGCAAGAAACTGAAATTGCAATCTGGAAATTGTGAATAAAATAGGAAAGATTTATTGATCAAGTGGGGTTCTGTGATGTCTTTTGGTCTGGTCGTTGAACACAAACGAAGTACACGAAGTTGCAGCTATGGCGAACTTTTAATCTAAACAAAACCCAAAGTCTAAACGGTGCGCTAAGGGCTGTATATATGGAGGAAGAGGGGAGAATTTTGTGGCCCTTGGAGGAGGGGTCCGAAACCAACCCTATCTCTTGTTTCCCCACACATACGGACTCTAAAAATAGCCTATACTCAAGTATTTCGAAATTACAAGGGCCTGGTCCAATAATAAGGCGACGCAACATCTATAATAGTCTCTGGATGAAATTTAGGAAGTGGCATCTTGTATATTTCGTCTAAGCCTTCATGCACTCATTATGGTGGCTTCAAAGTCCTGAAATCATCACTTGAAACTTCATTCTTGTTCCCCTTGCGTATGCCACCATCTCCATGCTTGAGCTTTCTCCAAGGTTCATCTTTCTTATCCAAGCTAGGCCCTTCATTTGTAAGCAAAACAAATGTATCCAATTTAGGCAGCATCATGTTCTCATGAACATTGGAATCTTTACCAAGAAACGAAAGTACCTGGTAATTCAATTGGCGTGCGCGAGCTCTAGCAATTGGTCCAGTATGTATAGCAGCAGGGGTTGTGGGTGTAACAATGGTATTGATGTCCTCATCATCCTCCCCTTCTTGAAATGAAGTCGTCTTCGACGGAAGCTCATCTTCCTCACCCAAATAAGTCTTCAAAACTGCAATGTTAAAAGTGGGACTAACCCCAAAATCTGCAAGCATCTCAAGTTCATATGCATTATCATTTATTTTCTCTAACACCTTAAAAGGACCATCAACACGTGGCATTAACTTTGATTTGCGGAAATTAGGAAATCTATCCTTACACAAATGTAACCAAACAAGATCTCCAGGTGCAAACACAACATGTTTTCTACCCTTATCTCCAGCAAGTTTATATTTAGCATTCATACGCTCAATATTTTCCTTAGTTAAGTCATACATTTTTAAGATCAGTTCAGCACGTTCTTTAGCATCAAAATTAACCTTCTCCAAAGATGGAAGAGGCAACAAATCAATAGGTGCACGAGGTAGGAAACCATACACAATTTCAAAAGGGCACATCTTAGTAGTAGAATGCAACTCACGATTATAAGAAAATTCAATATGAGGCAAGCATTTCCACATTTTCTTGTTATTCTTCAAAACAACCCTTAGCATAGTAGACAATGTTCTATTGACTACTTCAGTTTGTCCATTAGTTTGGGGATGACAAGTAGTACGAAAAAGCAGTTTAGTCTACAACTTAGCCCATAAACATCTCCAAAAGTGGCTAAAAAATTTAGTATCACGATCTAAAACAATAGTATTTGGCACACCATGCAAGCGAATAATTTCATGGAAGAATAAATCAGCAACACTAGCAACATCATCGCTTTTATGACATGGTATGAAGTGTGCCATTTTCGAAAACCTATCCACGACAAAAAATATGCTATCCCTCCCCTTCTTTATTCGAGGTAAAGATAAAACAAAGTCCATAGATATATCCTCCCAAGGAACACTAGGTACAGGCAAAGGCATATATAAACCATGAGGATTGAGTCGTGACTTAACTTTTTGACATGTAGTGCAGCGAGCAACAAAACGCTCAACATCCTGTCTCATCTTTGGCCAAAAGAAATGTGTAGCAAGTACATCCTCCATCTTCTTCACGCCAAAGTGTCACATTAATCCTCCTCCATGCGCCTCCTACAACAACAAACGACAAACAGAGCTAGCTGGAATGCATAGCTTGTTAGCACGGAACATAAATCCATCATCAACGATGAACTTGTTCCATGTTCTCCCTCTTTACAATTCTGCAATACATCTTGAAATTCAGGATCATGCACATATTGATCTTTGATGGTCTTCAAACCAAATATTTTGAGGTCAAGTTGTGAAAGCATAGTATAACAACGAGACAATGCATCAGCAATAACATTTTATTTACCCTTCTTGTGTTTAATGACGTAAGGGAAAGGCTCAATGAATTCAACCGATTTAGCATGTCTACGGTTCAGTTTTGCTTGACTTTTAATATGTTTCAAAGATTCATGATCAGAATGAATAACAAATTCTTTGGGCCATAAATAATGTTGCCATGTTTCCAAAGTCCGAACAAGAACATATAATTCCTTATCATAAGTAGAGTAATTCAGACTAGGCCCACTCAGTTTTTCAGAAAAGTATGCAACAGGTTTACCATCTAGTAATAAGACCTCTTAATCCACTTCCACTAGCATCAAATTCAAGCTCAAAAGTCTTATTAAAATCAGGAAGTTGGAGTAAAGGAGCATGTGTCAACTTATCTTTCAATATTGTGAAGGCTTCTTCCTGTGCGGTACCCCAAACAAAAGGCACATCCTTCTTTGTAAGCTCATTGAGAGGTGCAGTAATGGTGCTGAAATCTCTCACAAAACGCCTATAGAATCTAGCAAGTCCAAGAAAACTCCGCACTTGTGTGACCATTTGGGCTGCGGGCAACTCTCGATAGCTTCAATCTTGGCTTTATCAACTTCAATTCATGTGGAGTAACAACATAGCCAAGAAAAGATACTCGGTCGGTGAAAAAGGTGCACTTACCAAGGTTACCAAACAAACGTGCATCACGTAGAGCAATAAAAACAACACATAAGTGTTCCAAATGCTCTTCCAAAGATTTGCTATAAATCAGTATATCATCAAAATAAACTACCACAAATCGTCCAATGAAAGCACGTAAAACTTCGTTCATTAATCTCATGAAAGTACTAGGTGCATTAGTTAACCCAAAAGGCACGACTAACCACTCATATAAACCAAACTTAGTTTTAAATGCTGTTTTCCATTCATCTCCCAATTTCATACGAATTTGATGGTATCCACTACGCAAATCAACTTTGGAGAATATTGTAGAGCCACTCAATTCATCAAGCATACCATCTAGCCTAGGAATAGGATGACGATAACGAAAGTAATATTATTAATGCCTCTACAATCAACACACATACGCGACGTACCATCGTTTTTTGGCACTAGTATAATAGGAACATCACAAGGACTAAGAGATTCGCGTATATAACCTTTGTCGAGCAACTCCTGTACTTGAGGCATAATCTCCTTCGTCTCCTCTGGATTGGTATGGTATGGCGCACGGTTTGGCAGCGAAGCACCGGGAATTAAGTCAATCTGATGCTCAATCCCACGAATAGGTGATAATCCCGGTGGCACGTCTTGTGGAAAGACGTAAGCAAACTCCTGCAAAATGTTAGTGACAGCAGGAGGCAAAGAGGAAGGCACGTCCTCGAATGAAAATAATGCCTCTTTGCACACAAAAGCATAGCAAACAGATTTGCTGAAATCTAGATCATCAATATCAGATTGGGTGGCAAGTAAACATGCACTTTTCAATTTAATTTCAGAAGCAACACTAGATGGTTTATTATTAGGCTTCATTTGTTGCTAAAATTCTTTTGCCACAATTTGATTTTCACTCTTGTTTTTCTCCTGTTTTGATTTATTATCTTTATTAAATCATCTTTCAAAATGGAATCAAGAGTCATAGGAAGCAAAGTAATATGTTTATCCTTATGAACAAGAGTATACTGATTGTTTCTACCATGGTGTATAGAATTTTTATCAAATTGCCATGGTCTACCAAGTAATAAGGAACATGCTTGCATGGGTACCACATCACAATCAACATAATCAGCATATGTAGAGATACTAAAATGCACACTAACAGTACATGTTACCTTAACCTTGCTGCTATTGCTGAACCATTGGATGTAGTAAGGATGTGGATGTGGTCTTGTGGTGAGAGATAGTTTCTCCACCATCTCCATGTGAAAGGATCGAGAAGAGGGGTCTAGAGGGGGGTGATTAGACCCTCAACAAAGAAAAGTAGCAGTTTTTAATTTGTTCAAGTTAAGGTGGAGTTTTAGCACAAGTTTAAACATTCACAATACATTTCAAGCAAGCATGGCAAGAGTATATGAGAAGCGGAAAGTAAAGCATGCAATTTGCAAGAATGTAAAGGGATGGGATTGGAGTATGCAAACGCAATTGGAGACATGAAGATTTTTTCTGTGGTTCCGATAGGTGGTGCTATAGTACATCCACGTTGATGGAGACTTCAACCCACAAAGGGTAATGGTTGCGCGAGTCCACGGAGGGCTCCACCCACGAAGGGTCCATGAAGAAGCAACCTTGTCTATCCCACCATGGCCGTCGCCCACGAAGGACTTGCCTCACTCGGGTAGATCTTCACGAAGTAGGCGATCTCCTTGCCCTTACAAACTCCTTGGTTCAACTCCACAATCTTGACGGAGGCTCCCAAGTGGCACCTAACCAATCTAGGAGACACCACTCTCCAAAAGGTAATAGATGGTGTGTTGATGATGAACTCCTTGCTCTTGTGCTTCAAATGATAGTCTCCCCAACACTCAACTCTCTCTCATAGATTTGGAATTGGTGGAAAGAAGATTTGAGTGGAAAGCAACTTGGGGAAGGCTAGAGATCAAGATTCTTGTGGTTGGAACGGAATATCTTGGTCTAAACACATGAGTAGGTGGTTCTCTCTCAGAAAATGAATGTTGGAAGTGTAGGCATATTCTGATGGCTCTCTCCATGAATGAAGAGTGGGTGGAGGGGTATATATAGCCTCCACACAAAATCTAACCGTCACACACAATTCACCAAACTCGATGGGACCGAATCATGAAACTCAGTCATACTGATTCAATTCAAAATGTGAACGTTAGGCTTTTCGATGGGAGCGACATGTCAACTCGGTGGGACTGATTTCATTAGGGTTCATAACATAATCTCGGTGAGACCTATCACATAAAATCGGTAAGACCGATTTCTGTAATAGGCAAGCAGAGAGTTGGTCAGGCAAACTTGGTGGGATCGAATCGCTCATTTCGGTGAGACCGAAACGTTACGAAAGGGAAACAGAGAGTTTGCATTGCAAACTCGGTGGGACCGATCGCTCATTTCTGTTAGACCGAAATGTTACGAAGGGAAACAGAGAGTTTGCAATCCCATCTCGGTGAGACCGAGATCCCTATCGGTGAGCCAGAACTGACTAGGGTTTCTGGCAGTGGCCGTGTCAAATGAACTTGGTGGTGCCGGATAGATCAAATCAGTGGGGCCGAGTTTGACTTTTGATTTGGGACATATGTGGATATGAGAAAGTGGTTGAGGGATTTTGGAGCATATCACTAAGCATTTTGAGCAAGCAAGCCATTAAGCAACACCTCATCCCCTTTTAATAGTATTGGCTTTCCTATGGACTCAATGTGATCTTGGATCACTAAAATGAAATGAAGAGTCTTGAGCTTTTGAGCTTTTGCCAATCTTCTGTCCTTGGAATCTTGAAGGGGTTCCACATCCTCTTCTCCATGCCACTCCATTATTGAACTCATGTGAAATATACTAGATAAAAGTATTAGTCCAACAAGAGATATGTTGACATTAATTTCCAAAATCACCCAGGGAGCACTTGTGCTTTCAATCTCCTCCTTTTTGGTAATTGATGAAAACATATATCAAAGCTTTAGATAAGGATATAGAGAATACCAAGTAAAGCTTTGGAAGGACATGTAACATGCATAGGCTCCCCCTACATGTATGCAATCATGTAAGTATGGAATGAAAGAGCATGTGAATGCATAGGCATGACAGAGGAAGCAATGAGTTACATGTATCTTGGCTATATGCATCAGAGCAAATGATGTGAATGTAGGAAATGTACCTTAATGTTCATGAGTCCTTCTTGCAAACAATATGTACATCAGCAAGAGATCTTCATGCACATGAGTGTGATGCATATACTTACCTTGTGGTCATGAGCTGACTTAGGAAGAGATGAACCTGAATAAACAAGGTTAGATAACACAGAGACATCTACTAAACAGAGCAAGAACCGCAAACCACGAGAGTACCAAGATAGGGATGACATGTGGAGAGTGAGTACTAGGTACTCTAATTGATATAGACATCTCCCCAAAGATAAAATATATGCAATGAATTCGAAAATTTCCTCCCCTTAGATGTATTTCTCCCCCTGAATCTTATATTGGATAATGGGAGAAGATAGGGAAAAGAAAAACAGAGCAAAAACAAATTAGAGCAAAATAAAGCATAACACAAACTAACATGTCTTTCCCCTCTTAAAGACATGTGACTTCTCTCCTCCTGAATACCAAGCATCTGGTGTTGATGTGATTAAGCTTTGATGTAAGCTCACTCTCCCCTTTGACATCAATTTCCAAGAAGGGATCTTTTGGAGTGTGAGTCAAAATAGGTATGGTCCTTGAGTCACAAAGCAAAGCATCATATAGAATGTGATGTGATGTCTCCCTGGATATAGCGCCAGAAAGCTCCTGTCTACTAGGACTATGTCGGTATTTTCCCAAAGAGGAAGGGATGATGCAGCACATCGACGGTAGGTATTTCCCTCAGTGATGAGACCAAGGTTATCGAACCAGTAGGTGAACTAAGCAACAAAACGTAAACAACACCTGCACACAAATAACAACACCTCGCAACCTGACGTGTTAAAGGGGTTGTCAATTCCTTCTAGGGTACGGCGCCTCAAGATAGGCAAACAGACGTGAGGTAAATTATAGTAGATTGATAGATCGAATGCCAAATAAAATAAATATAAATAAAACGCAGCAAGGTATTTTTGTATTTTTGGTTTAATAGATCTGAATAAAAGCGCAAAGGAAAAGTAGACCGCAAGGCAAATATATGAGAAAGAACACCCGGGGGCCGTAGGTTTCACTAGTGGCTTCTCTCGAGGAAAACAACAAACGATGGTTAAACAAATTACTGTTGGGCAATTGATAGAACTTCAAATAATTATGACGATATCCAGGCAATGATCATTACATAGGCATCACGTCCAAGATTAGTAGACCGACTCCTGCATGTATCTACTACTATTACTCCACACATCGACCGCTATCCAGCATGCATCTAGTGTATTAAGTTCATGGAAAAACAGAGTAATGCGTTAAGATAGATGACATGATGTAGACAAGATCTATCTATGTAGATATAGACCCCATCATTTTATCCTTAGTTGCAACGATACATACGTGTTGTTTCCCTTTCTATCACTGGGATCAAGCACTGTAAGATCGAACCCACTATCGGGCACCTCTTCCATTGCAAGATAAATAGATCAAGTTGGCCAAACAAAACCCACATATCGTAGAAGAAATACGAGGCTATAAGAGATCATGCATATAAGAGATCAAAGAAACTCAAATAACTTTCATGGATATAAAAAGATATAACTGATCATAAACTCGAAGTTCATCAGATCCCAACAAACACACCGCAAAAGAGTTACATCATATGGATCTCCAAGAGACTATTGTATTGAGAATCAAATGAGAGAGAGGAAGCCATCTAGCTACTAACTACGGACCCGTAGGTCTACAAAGAACTACTCACGCATCATCGGAGAGGCACCAATGGAGGTGGTGAACCCCATCCGAGATGGTGTCTAGATTGGATCTGGTGTTTCTGGACTCTGCGACGATTGGATGAATATTTCGTCGATTCCCCTAGGGTTTCTGGATTTTTTGGGTATTTATAGAGCAAAGAGGCGATCTGGGGGCACCCGAGGTGGGCGGGCCTGGGCCTCCTGGCATGCCCTGGTGGGTTGTCCCCTCCTCGGGACTCCCCCCAGGTGCCACCAGAGCCCAACATCTTCTTTCTGGTCCATAAAAAATCTCCATGAAGTTTCGTTGCATTTGGACTCCGTCTGATATTTATTTCCTGCGATGTAAAAAACATGCAGAAAATAACAACTGGCACTTGGCACTACGTCAATAGGTTAGTACCAAAAAATTGATATATAATGACTATAAATGATTATAAAACATCCAAGATTGATAATAAAACAACATGGAACAACCAAAAATTATAGATACGTTGGAGACGTATCAGCATCCCCAAGCTTAACTCCTACTCGTCCTCGAGTTGGTAAGTGATAAAAAATAGAATTTTTGATGTGGAGTGATGTTCATCATGTCATATCATATTCTTTTCTTTATAGCATGGACATTTGGACTTTTATGTGATTCAAAGCAATAGTCTAGTTTTGACATAATAATTTAGATACTCAAGCATATCAACAAGCAACCATGTATTTCAAAATATCAACGCTAAAGTAAGTTATCCCTAGCCCGTCATACTCAAACATTGATCCATTCATGAAACACACTCGAATATTAGCTACACCCAATACTTAAGTACGATCATATTGCCTCCTAGTTGGTGCTTTTATACGAGAAGATGGAGACTCAAATTGAAAAATGAAAATTGCATAAAGTAAAAGAAAGGCCCTTCGCAGAAGGAAGTAGGGATTTGTAGAGGTGCCAGAGCTCAAAGCGAAAAATTAGAGATACTTTTTTTGGGAGGTGTATCCACCCCACCAACAAAAACGACTTAGAGTTCCGAACACTTTACATGCTAGATATGCCATAGGTGGTTCCCAAACATAAAATAAAGTTTATTCCTTTTTCCACCATTCTTTCACTTTCCATGGCTAGCCGTATCCACGGTTGCCCTCCATACCAACACTTTCCAAGGAATATATTATTTGACAACATAAAGTAAATTCATTTTTGCATTTCGGGACTGGGCATCCCTAAAACCTTTGCCTTACTCTCGTGCAATGACAAATGAATAAACACTCATCGTGAGACTAACACATCCAGCATGGAAAATATTAGCCACCCGTTACCATTCCGCGAGCGAATAAAACACACAAAAGAGAAGTTTATTTTGAAAATTAGAGATGGCACATACAAATTTTCTTAGAACAACAAAAGAATACTGCATATAGGTAGGTATAGTGGACTCATGTGGCAAAACTGGTTTAAAGGATTTTGGATGCACAAGTAGAGGTCATACTTAGTGCAAAATGAAGGCTAGCAAAAGACTAGGAAGCGACCAACCAAGAAACGAATAATTTCGTAAAGCAAGCATTAAGCATCATTAACACCGAATAATGCACCATAAGTAGGATATAATTTTCATTGCATGACTATTGACTTTCGTGCATGCATAGGGAATCACAAACCTTAACACCAATATTCTTACTAAAGCATAATTACTCATCAACATAACTCATATATCACATCATCATATCTCAAAACTATTACTAAGAATCAAGTTTATTTTGTCCAATGATCTTCATGACAATTTTTACTTTATCCTTCTTGGATATCTATCACTTTGGGACTAATTTTCATGTGTTGCTTTTCATAAGCTCAAACAAATATAAGTGAAAATCATGAGCATAATTTTTTCTTTCTCACAAAATAATTTAAGTGAAGCAAGAGAGAATTTGTTCAAAAATACTAAGCACACCGTGCTCAAAAATATATAAGTGAAGCACTAGAGCAAGTCCTAGATCATAAAAATTTTAAGTGAAGCATAGAGAGCAATTCTAGCAAGTCATGACATAATTTTGGCTCTCTTAAATAGGTGTGTCCAGCAAGGATCTAAGACTTAAAAAGCAAAACAAAACAAGCAAAGACTCATATCATACAAGACGCTCCAAGCAAAACACCTATCATGTGACGAATAAAAATATAGTTTCGAGTAAAATATCGATAGTCGTTAGAAGAAAGAGGGAATGCCACTCGGGGGGCATCCCCAAGCTTAGTTGGTTGCTCAATTTTGGATAAAAGCTTGGGATGCCGGGACATCCCCAAGTTTAGGCTCTTCTATCCTTCTTTCATCCATCGTAAGATAACCCAAAACTTGAAAACTTCAATCACACAATACTCAATGAAACCTTCATGAGATCCATTAGTAAAAGAAAGCAAACCACTACTATAAGCACTGTATCAAACCGATTCATATTTTATTTTTGTATTATATCTACTGTATTCCAACTTTTCTATGGCAAAAACTCATCAAAGAAAACCATAGAGCCATCAAAATAAGCACACAACACAAAGAAAACAGAATCTGTCAAAACAGAACAGTCTGTAGTAATCTGATACTTTTGAATACTTCTGTAACTCCAAAAATTCTGAAAAATTAGGACGGCCAGGATAATTTGTATATTGATCTACTGCAAAAAGAATTGGTATTTTACCACGTGCTAGTGATTTTTAACAATTATTTTCGTGACTGCATAAGTTTCTATTTTTCAGCAAGATCAAACAACTATCACCCAAGAAGATCCTAAAGGCTTTACTTGGCACAAACACTAATTAAAAAACAAAAAACACAATCATACCAGTAGCATAATTGTGCAAACACACAAGAACAGAAGGAAAAAAAAGCAAAAATAAAATTTATTCATTGGGTTGCCTCCCAACAATCGCTATAGTTTTACGCCCTTAGCTAGGCATAAGATTTCAATGATGCTCACATGAAAGATTGTAACTGAAACACAAAGAGAGCATCATGAAACATATGACAAATATTTAAGTCTAACATACTTCCTATGCATAGGAATTTTATAAGCAAACAAATTATCAAGACAAGAAACATCTAACATATGCAAAGAAGAGGAATAAAACATTGACGATCTCAACATAATGAGAGGTAATTTAGTAACAAGAAAATTTCTACAACCATATTTTCCTATCTCATAATAATTACATGTAGGGTCATAATCAAACTCAACAATATAACTATCACATAAAATTTTCTCTTTATGATCCACATGCATGCTAAGTTGACACTCTTCCAACATAGTGGGATTAAATAAAGTCATGACCTCTCCAAACTGACTTTCATCAAAAATTTCATAAGACTGAACACTCTCCAAATATGTGGGATTATTTTTAGCTAAAGTTGGCACTCTTCCAAACTCACTTTCAATATTATCGCAAACATATTCATCATGAGGCTTAAATAAATTTTCAAGATCATAAGAAACACTATCACCCCAATCATGATCATTGCAATAAGTAGCGGACATGACAAAACAAGCATCCCCAAGCTTGGGGTTTTGCATATTATTAGCACAACTGACATTAATGGAATTTATAGTAAAATTATTGCAATCATGCTTTTCATTCAAGGAGCTATCATGAATCACTTCATAAATTTCTTCATCACAATTTTTAGATTCACGATTCTCAAGCAAAATTTCATAAAGATAATCTAGTGAACTCAATCCACTAGCAATTGGTTCATCAAAATTGGATCTTTTGAAAAGATTAGCAAGTGGATGAGAATTCATATCAATAGATTTTTAGCAAGCAAAGATGCAAGCAAATAGAAGGCACATGGCAACATTAGAAAAGATAGCAAACAAGAGATCCGAGGAGAAAACGGCGAACAAAAAAGAGGGCGAATAAAATGGAAAATTTTTGTGAAGTGGGGGAGAGGAAAACGAGAGGAAAATGGCAAATAATGTAAATTGTGAGGAGATGAGATCTGTGATTAGGAACCTGGTTAAGTTGAAGATCCTCCCCGGGAATGGCGCCAGAAATGGCGTGTTGTCGGGAGGCTATCTTGACTTGATTGTCCCTGGCAACGACACCAGAAATTCCTTTTGATGTCTCCCTGGCTATAGCGTCAGAAAGCTCCTGTCTGCTAGGACTACGTCGGTATTTCCCCAAAGAGGAAGGGATGATGCAACACAGCGATGGTAGGTATTTCCCTCCGTGATGAGAACAAGGTTATCGAACCAGTAGGAGAACCAAGCAACAAAATGTAAACAACACCTGCACACAAATAACAACACCTCGCAACCCGACGTGTTAAAGGGGTTGTCAATCCCTTCTAGGGTACGGTGCCTCAAGATAGGAAAACAGACGAGAGGTAAATAGTAGTAGATTGATAGATCAAACGCCAAATAAAATAAATAGAAATAAAATGCAGAAAGGTATTTTTGTATTTTTGGTTTAATAGATCTGAATGAAAACGCAAAGCAAAAGTAGATCGCAAGGAAAATATATGAGAAAGAAGACCTGGGGGCCGTAGGTTTCACTAGCGGCTTCTCTCGAGGAAAATAACAAACGGTGGGTAAACAAATTACTGTTGGGAAATTGATAGAACTTCAAATAATTATGACGATATCTAGGCAATGATCACTACATAGGCATCACGTCCAAGATTAGTAGACCGACTCCTGCCTGCATCTACTACTATTACTCCACACATCGACCGCTATCCAGCATGGATCTAGTGTATTAAGTTCATAGAAAAACGGAGTAAGGCATTAAGAAAGATGACATGATGTAGACAAGATCTATCTATGTAGAGATAGACCCCATCGTTTTATCATTAGTAGCAACGATACATACGTGTTGTTTCCCTTTCTGTCACTGGGATCAAGCACCGTAAGATCGAACCCACTATCGGGCACCTCTTCCCATTGCAAGATAAATAGACCAAGTTGGCAAAACAAAACCCAAATATCACAGAAGAAATACGAGGCTATAAGAGATCATGCATATAAGAGATCAAAGAAACTCAAATAACTTTCATGGATATAAAAAGATATAACTGATCATAAACTCGAAGTTCATCAGATCCCAACAATCACATTGCAAAATAGTTACATCATATGGATCTCCAAGAGACCATTGTATTGACAATAAAACGAGAGAGAGGAAGCCATCTAGCTACTAACTACAGACCCGTAGGTCTACAAAGAACTACTCACGCAACATCGGACAGTCACCAATGGAGGTGGTGAACCCCATCCGAGATGGTGTCTAGATTGGATCTGGTGTTTCTGGACTCTGCGGCGGCTGGATTAATATTTCGTCGACTCCCCTAGGGTTTCTGGATTTTTGGGGTATTTATAGAGCAAAGAGGTGGTCCGGGGGCACCCGAGGTGGGCACAACCCACCAGGGCGCGCCTGGGCCTCCTGGCGCGCCCTGGTGGGTTGTCCCCTCCTCGGGACTCCCCCCCAGGTGCCACCAGGGCCCAACATCTTCCTTCTGGTCCATAAAAAATCTCCGTGAAGTTTCGTTGCATTTGGAGTCCGTCTGATATTGATTTCCTGTGATGTAAAAACATGCAGAAAACAACAACTGGCACTTGGCACTATGTCAATAGGTTAGTACCAAAAAATGATATAAAATGACTATAAAATGATTATAAAACATCCAAGATTGATAATAAAACAACATGGAACAATCAAAAATTATAGATATGTTGGAGACGTATCATGATGCAGGTAGAGGACAAGAATCATCGAGTGGAGCTGGAACAAATATGCAGGATGCAAATGGCAAATTGTCTTCTCAGCATTGAAATCGGTAACACCGAATTTTTTTCTTCGGTGGCACCGAAATAGTTCGGTTTGACCAAAAGAGACAAACTGGTGTGTCCAAGTTCAATACAGAGAGAGAACAATTGTCATCTCAGCTCACTAGGCAAATAAGATCTCACAAAGATTTGCAAGGAATTAACTGAAAGATTTGCAATGAATTGGATGCAAGGAATGCAAAACAAGGAGAAGAAAAGAAACGAAAAAAGAGATCTAGATGAAGTTTTTTTATTTAAAGAAAGGGATTAAATATGCAAGGAACAAATGCAAGAACTCAGAGAAACACTAGAGAACTTCATCTAGATTTGGTCGGCGACAAAGTCACCTCTGTTAAAGTATATTGACTGAGGAGTCAAGTGAGAACACTTGATCGTAGGTCATACTCATTGTTTAAGATCAAAATGGGGTTACCATTTTTCGTTTAAGCACTTTGATGTATTCACATCTTCTTGAGCTGTTTTGACCCATGACTTGGGGTAAAGCTTCTCTAAGATGGAATATCATACCTTGGGTGGTGGTGTTGATCATTATCATGTAGTTGAACTTGTGTGGGATCCTCAAGGTTGATGTAGCTAATCAATGATTGGGAGCACCACTTGTAGTTTGAGTTCATCTACCTACATGGGTTAGTCTTGCAAGGAAGAGCACTAGTGTATCCAAAATGACAATCATTAAATTTGATTCCAAATGAAATTGTCAAAGGATATGTTGAAAGGTTTCATGCTTCCTTGACTTCAGCCACCATATTGTAGAGACTTGGTGATGTAGAGATTGCTCAAGATGTGAGTGAGTGTCAATCTCATAGATTTTGATTCATCCAAGTACCTACAAGGGTTAGATAGCATGCAAGGGTGCAAATATATATCCAATACATATGATCATTATCATAAGAGAAATATCAAGGATTAGTCACAGGCTCATGCCTTGCATGTATCCAAATGGAGTATCTACTCCAAGTTTGAATCATCAATGATGTTCAATTCACCTCTCAAACGGCAAAATACTTTCTCATCAAGCGGTTTGGTGAATATATCCGCTAATTGCTTACCAGTATGAACATGCTTAAGATCAACGTCCTCTTTAGCAACATGATCTCGAATGAAATGATGACGAACGTCTCCGAAACCCCGCTCCCCCGCTCCAAGCTCTCGCCATCGGTGGCCACTCCGGCCCCGACGCCCATCCACCGCCAGCCATCCCGGACCCGAGCCCACCCCTGATGGCTTCCCCTCCCCCCGCCGGCCGGTCCCGCGAGCTCCGCTGGCTGGAGTCCAGCCCCCTGTCTGCCTTCCCGTCCTTCCCCCCTCCGGGCCTGGCTGTCCTACCGCCAGGCGCTCAGCGCCGGTGTCCTAGCGTCTCCCGAGCTCACCCCGATGGCCGCCGATGCCCTGACCCCCCTCCCCGCCGCCAGCTTTCTTCCCCTGGCCCTGCTCCGAGGTGCACCCGGTGTCCCTTGCGGCCAGCGACACCTCGGCGGACGAGGCGGCCGGCTAGCAAGTCGCGGGTGGGAGCCGCCGTCCACGCCGTCCCTCGCGACGTCGTCGGGGGCCGGGTCGTGGCCCTAGGTCGCCGCCTCCCTCACCCTCGGGTGAGTGCCCCCGCTGCCTGAGCCCCAGCCATGCGCGCGCGGAGTGCCGGTGGGACATGCGGTGCAAGCGCTGCTGTTTCTTCGGTCACATCGCGCGTTTCTACGAGGCTCCTTGTTCCTCGCCTCCGCTCGGCGCGCCGGCGGCCAAGCATGTCTGTGCCTCCTCCCCGCGCCCCTCCAGCGGGTCTGGCTCCAACCGCCCCGTGTCTTCTAGGTCCGCGGCTTCGGCGCCCCCATCCTGCTCCACCCCCGCCACCTCGCCCGTGTCCTCCGGTGCCATGGCGCTCCCCTCCCCAACCGCCTCGCCCACGTCCTCCGATGCGATGGCGCTCCCCTCCCCGCCCGCCTCGCCTGCGTCTTCTGGTGCGTCGGCGCCTCCATCCTCGGCCGCCCCATCCTCGTGCTCTGGCGCCCCCACGGCCCCCTCCCGCCCCTGGCCATGTCCGGGCACCCCTTCCTGCGCCCCGCGGGAGCGCTCTGCTTCCTTGGCCGCTCTACGGAGATCCAGGCCACCGAAGTCGCCCTAGAGCACGCGCTCGTCGTGATCGTCGTGGGCGGCCGCACTGGTGTTGGCCGCTTCGACGTGGTGGCGGCGCTTCGGGGCCGTTTCAAGCTCTCCGAGGACGCGTTTTCCGTCCATGTCTGCCCGGACGGCGAGTTTCTGGTGCGCTTCGTCGACGCGCGGGTCCGCGCTCGTGTGGCGGAGCGCCTTGTCCGCACCCCACGCTTCCGTCTCTTGTTCCAGCCCTGGAGCCGCTCTACGGGCGCTGAGCCTATCTCGCTGTGGGCTGTGGGTGGAGATTAAGATTCGTCCATCCCGGAGCATGGCTGGCACCGCTCCTCGGCCGAGCATCTGCTCTCCCTGTTCTTCATCATAGAAAGTCTCGCGCCGGAGACGCGTGACGACTCAGACATGGCCGTTTTCCGCCTCTCGGCATGGACCCCTAACCCAGATGCCATCCCCCACTCCTCCGAGCTCTTCCTTCCAGAGCCTGACGCTGTTTGGCCGGACGCCAACCCGGACGTGGCGGAGCGCCTTGCTGTTCATCTACTTCGCTGGCCGGTGTCCATTCATGTTCGCCGCATGGAGGATTTTTGGCTCCCCCCTCCTGCCCCTTCATTGGTCGATCCCAGCGTCGGCCCTGACCATTCGCCGTCGTGCCCACCATCCTGGCTGGCCCGCCATAGCTTCAGTCGGCACGTGGGTTCGCGTGGTCGCCGTTCTGGGGGTGCTGGCCCAGTCGCTGGCGGCCGGCGTCGCGGCCATGCTCCTCCCCCCTACCGCGAGTGGCGTGGCATCCTCGGGGCCTACCCGCCAGTGATTCCGTTGCGTCGCACGGGCCCGGTCTCGCTCAGGCTGGGCTCTACGTCAGCACGGCCTAGCCCGGCCTTGGCTGCTTCTGTGGGCCCTGCCGTGGCTTTTGATAAAGCCGCCGATTCAGCGGAGAGGACCGTTCCTCCGCCCTCACCGTGTTCAAACATGACCCTTGACCGGCTGGAGTCGCCGACAGTTGGGTCTGCCCTATCGCCCGTTCTCCAAGAAGCCGCTGATTCTGCTGCGGACCCCGCCACCCTCCTCCCTGCCTCCCCGGCCAATGGCCGTGCACCGCCAGCTCTCCCCTCCCCCTCTGCTCACCTGCCCGTGGGCCTGCTAGGTGTCTTGTCGGGTTGCTCTGGCTCCCCCCAGGAGGATTGCTGGGCCCCATCCCACGCCCCACCCCCTGGTGTTTGATGTTGGGGAACGTAGTAATTTCAAAAAAATTCCTGCGCACACGCAATACATGGTGATGCATAGCAATGAGAGGGGAGAGTGTTGTCCACGTACCCTCATATACCGAAAGCGGAAGCGTTAGCACAACGCGGTTGATGTAGTCATACGTCTTCACGATCCGACCGAACAAGTACCGAACGTATGGCACCTCCGAGTTCAGCACACGTTCAGCCCGATGACGTCCCTCGAACTCCGATCCAGCCGAGTATTGAGGGAGAGTATCGTCAGCACGACGGCGTGGTGACGATGTTTATGTTCTACCGACGCAGGGCTTCGCCTAAGCACCACTACAGTATTATCGAGGTGGACTATGGTGGAGGGGGCACCACACACGGCTAAAAGATCAAACGATCAATTGTTGTGTCTATGGGGTGCCCCCTGCCCCCCTATATAAAGGAGCAAGGGGGTGTGCGGCCGGCCAGGGAGGAGGCGCGCCAGGAGGAGTCATACTCCCACCGAGAGTAGGACTCCCCCCCTTTCCTAGTTGGATTAGGCCTTGGGAGAAGGAAAGAGAGAGGGGGAGAAGGAAAGAGGGGGCCGGCCCCCTTGCCCTAAACCAATTTGGTTTGGGCCTTGGGGGGCGCGCCCCACACTCCCCTTTCTGCCCTCTATTTACACTAAGGCCCATGTAGGCCCATTAAGCCCCCGGGGGTATTCGGTAACCTCCCGGTACTCCGGTAAAATCCCGATTTCACCCGGAACACTTCCGATATCCAAACATAGGCTTCCAATATATCAATCTTCATGTCTCGACCATTTCGAGACTCCTCGTCATGTCCATGATCACATCCGGAACTCCGAACAACCTTCGGTACATCAAAACATATAAAATCATAATATAACTGTCATCAAAACGTTAAGCATGCGGACCCTACGGGTTCGAGAACTATGTAGACATGACCGAGACACGTCTCCGGTCAATAACCAATAGTGGAACCTGGATGCTCATATTGGCTCCCACATATTCTATGAAGATCTTTTATCGGTCAAACCGCATAACAACATACGTTGTTCCCTTTGTCATCGGTATGTTACTTGCTCGAGAATCGATCGTCGGTATCTCAATACCTAGTTCAATCTCGTTACCGGCAAGTCTCTTTACTCGTTCCGTAATACATCATCCCGCAACTAACTCATTAGTTTCAATGCTTGCAAGGCTTAAGTGATGTGCATTACCGAGAGGGCCCAGAGATACCTCTCCGACAATCGGAGTGACAAATCCTAATCTCGAAATACGCCAACCCAACAAGTACCTTTGGAGACACCTGTAGAGCACCTTTATAATCACCCAATTACGTTGTGATGTTTGGTAGCACGGAAAGTGTTCCTCCGGTAAACGAGAGTTGCATAATCTCATAGTCATAGGAACATGTATAAGTCATGAAGAAAGCAATAGCAACATACTAAACGATCAGGTGCTAAGCTAACGGAATGGGTCATGTCAATCACATCATTCTCCTAATGATGTGACCCTGTTAATCAAATGAAAACTCATGTCCATGGTTAGGAAACATAACCATATTTGATCAACGAGCTAGTCAAGTAGAGGCATACTAGTGACAACCTGTTTGTCTATGTATTCACACATGTATTATGTTTCCGGTTAATACAATTCTAGCATGAATAATAAAACATTTATCATGATATAAGGAAATAAATAATAATTTTATTATTGCCTCTAGTGCATATTTCCTTAAGTCTCCCACTTGCACTAGAGTCAATAATCTAGATTACACAGTAATGATTCTAACGCCCATGGAGTCTTGGTGCTGATCATGTTTTTCTCGTGGAAGAGGCTTAGTCAACGGGTCTGCAACATTTAGATCCGTATGTATCTTGCAAATTTCTCTGTCTCCCACCTGGACTAGATCCCGGATGGAATTGAAGCGTCTCTTGATGTGCTTGGTTCTCTTGTGAAATCTGGATTCCTTCGCCAAAGCAATAGCACCAGTATTGTCACAAAAGATTTTCATTGGACCCGATGCACTAGGTATGACACCTAGATCGGATATGAACTCCTTCATCCAGACTCCTTCATTTGCTGCTTCCGAAGCAGCTATGTACTCCGCTTCACATGTAGATCCCGCCACAACGCTTTGTTTAGAACTGCACCAACTGACAACTCCACCGTTCAATGTAAACACGTATCCGGTTTGCGATTTAGAATCGTCCGGATCAGTGTCAAAGCTTGCATCAACGTAACCGTTTACGATGAGCTCTTTGTCACCTCCATAAACGAGAAACATATCCTTAGTACTTTTCAGGTATTTCAGGATGTTCTTGACCATTGTCTAGTGATCCACTCCTGGATTACTTTGGTACCTCCCTACTAGACTTATAGCAAGGCACAAATTAGGTCTGGTACACAGCATTGCATACATGATAGAGCCTATGGCTGAAGCATAGGGAACATCTTTCATTTTCTCTGTATCTTCTGCAGTGGTCGGGCATTCAGTCTTACTCAACTTCACACCTTGTAACACAGGCAAGAACCCTTTCTTTGCTTGATCCATTTTGAACTTCTTCAAAACTTTGTCAAGGTATGTGCTTTGTGAAAGTCCAATTAAGCGTCTTGATCTATCTCTATAGATCTTGATGCCCAATATGTAAGTAGCCTCACCGAGGTCTTTCATTGAAAAACTCTTATTCAAGTATCCCTTTATGCTATCCAGAAATTCTATATCATTTCCAATCAGCAATATGTCATCCACATATAATATCAGAAATTCTACAGAGCTCCCACTCACTTTCTTGTAAATACAGGCTTCTCCAAAAGTTTGTATAAAACCAAATGCTTTGATCACACTATCAAAGCGTTTATTCCAACTCCGAGAGGCTTGCACCAGTCCATAAATGGATCGCTGGAGCTTGCACACTTCGTTAGCTCCCTTTGGATCGACAAAACCTTGCGGTTGCATCATATACAACTCTTCTTCCAGAAATCCATTCAGGAATGCAGTTTTGACATCCATTTACCAAATTTCATAATCATAAAATGCGGCAATTGCTAACATGATTCGGGCAGACTTAAGCATCGCTATGGGTGAGAAAGTCTCATCGTAGTCAATCCCTTGAACTTGTCGAAAACCTTTCGCAACAAGTCAAGCTTTGTAGACAGTAACATTACCGTCGGTGTTAGTCTTCTTCTTGAAGATCCATTTATTCTCAATTGCTTGCCTATCATCGGGAAAGTCAACCAAAGTCCATACTTTGTTCTCATACATGGATCCCATCTCAGATTTCATGGCCTGAAGCCATTTTGCGGAATCTTGGCTCACCATTGCTTCTTCATAGTTCGTAGGTTCATCATGATCTAGTAGCATGACTTCCAGAACAGGATTACCGTACCACTCTAGTGCGGATCTTACTCTAGTTGATCTACAGGGTTCAGTAGTAACTTGATCTGAAGTTCCATGATCATCATCATTAACTTCCTCACTAATTGGTGTAGGCATCACAGAAACCGGTTTCTGTGATGAACTACTTTCCAATAGAGGAGCAGGTATAGTTACCTCATCAAGTTCCACTTTCCTCCCACTCACTTCTTTTGAGAGAAACTCCTTCTCTAGAAAGGATCCATTCTTAGCAACGAATGTATTGCTTTCGGATCTGTGATAGAAGGTGTACCCAACAGTCTCCTTTGGGTATCCAATGAAGACACATTTCTCCGATTTGGGTTCCATCTTATCAGGTTGAAGCTTTTTCACATAAGAATCGCAGCCCCAAACTTTCAGAAATGACAACTTTGGTTTCTTGCCAAACCAAAGTTCATAAGGTGTCGTCTCAATGGATTTCGATGGTGCCTTATTTAATGCGAATGTGGCCGTCTCTAAAGCATAACCCCAAAATGATAGCGGTAAATCTGTAAGAGACATCATAGATCGCACCATATCTAGTAAAGTACGATTACGACGTTCGGACACACCATTACGCTGTGGTGTTCCGGGTGGCGTGAGTTGCGAAACTATTCCGCATTGTTTCAAATGTAGACCAAACTCGTAACTCAAATATTCTCCTCCACAATCAGATCGTAGAAACTTTATTTTCTTGTTACAATGATTTTCAACTTCACTCTGAAATTCTTTGAACTTTTCAAATGTTTCAGACTTATGTTTCATTAAGTATATATACCCATATCTGCTTAAATCACCAGTGAAGGTGAGAAAATAACGATATCCTCCACGAGCCTCAACATTCATCGGACCACATACATCTGTATGTATGAT
Source organism: Triticum urartu (assembly GCF_003073215.2). NCBI lineage: Eukaryota > Viridiplantae > Streptophyta > Magnoliopsida > Poales > Poaceae > Triticum > Triticum urartu. Next base: position 257,474,704 of record NC_053022.1, on the reverse strand, counting down.
TTCCAACAAATCTATTGCTCTCTCCATAGTTCCGGAGAATGACGTTTTAGTCATCTTGCCCATGAGGCACGGTTCGCAAGTACCAAGTGATTCATAATCAAGTGGTTCCAGAATTCCATAAGTATGGAGTTTCTTCATGCGCTTTACACTGATATGACCTAAACGGCAGTGCCACAAATAAGTTGCACTATCATTATCAACTCTGCATCTTTTGGTTTCCACATTATGAATATGTGTGTCACTACTATCGAGATTCATCAAAAATAGACCACTCTTCAAGGGAGCATGACCATAAAAGATATTACTCATATAAATAGAACAACCATTATTCTCTGATTTAAATGAATAACCGTCTCGCATAAAAGAAGATCCAGATATAATGTTCATGCTCAATGCTGGCACCAAATAACAATTATTTAGGTCTAATACTAATCCCGAAGGTAGATGTAGAGGTAGCGTGCCGACCGCGATCACATCGACTTTGGAACCATTTCCCACGCGCATCGTCACCTCGTCCTTTGCCAGTGTTCACTTAATCCGTAGTCCCTGTTTTGAGTTGCAAATATTAGCAACAGAACCAGTATCAAATACCCAGGTGCTACTGTGAGCTCTAGTAAGGTACACATCAATAACATGTATATCACATATACCTTTGTTCACCTTGCCATCCTTCTTATCCGCCAAATACTTGGGGCAGTTCCGCTTCCAGTGACTAGTCTGCTTGCAGTAGAAGCACTCAGTTTCAGGCTTAGGTCCAGACTTGGGTTTCTTCTCCTGAGCAGCAACTTGCTTGCTGTTCTTCTTGAAGTTCCCCTTCTTCTTCCCTTTACCCTTTTTCTTGAAACTGGTGGTCTTATTGACCATCAACACTTGATGCTCCTTCTTGATTTCTACCTCCATAGCCTTTAGCATTGCGAAGAGCTCAGGAATTATCTTATCCATCCCTTGCATATTATAGTTCATCACAAAGCTCTTGTAGCTTGGTGGCAGTGATTGTAGAACTCTGTCAATGACAGTATCAACCGGAAGATTAACTCCCAGCTGAGTTAAGTGATTATGGTACCCAGACATTCTGAGTATATGTTCACGGACAGAACTATTCTCCTCCATCTTGCAGCTGTAGAACTTATTGGAGACTTCATATCTCTCAATCCGGGCATTTTCTTGAAATATTAACTTCAACTCCTGGAACATCTCATATGCTCCATGACGTTCAAAACATCGTTGAAGTCCCGGTTCTAAGCCGTAAAGCATGGCACACTGAACTATCGAGTAGTCATCAGCTTTGCTCTGCCAGACGTTCTTAACATCGTCAGTTGCATTAGCAGCAGGCCTGGCACTCTGCGGTGCTTCCAGGACATAATTCTCCCGAGCAGCAGTGAGTATAATCCTCAAGTTACGGACCCAGTCCGTGTAATTGCTACCATCATCTTTCAACTTTGCTTTCTCAAGGAACGCATTAAAATTCAACGGAACAACAGCACGGGCCATCTATGTACAATCAAACATAGACAAGCAAGATACTATCAGGTACTAAGTTCATGATAAATTTAAGTTCAATTAATCATATTACTTAAGAACTCCCACTTAGAAAGACATCCCTCTAATCTTCTAAGTGATCACGTGATCCAAATCAACTAAACCATAACCGATCATCACGTGAAATGGAGTAGTTTTCAATGGTGAACATCACTATGTTGATCCTATCTACTATATGATTCACGCTCGACCTTTTGGTCTCAGTGTTCCGAGGCCATATCTGCATATGCTAGGCTTGTCAAGTTTAACCTGAGTATTCTGCATGTGCAAAACTGGCTTGCACCCGTTGTAGATGGACGTAGAGCATATCACACCCGATCATCATGTGGTGTCTGGGCACGACGAACTTTGGCAACGGTGCATACTCAGGGAGAACACTTTTTATCTTGAAATTTAGTGAGAGATCATCCTATAATGCTACCGTCAATCAAAGCAAGATAAGATGCATAAAAGATAAACATCACATGCAATCAATATAAGTGATATGATATGGACATCGTCATCTTGTGCTTGTGATCTCCATCTCCGAAGCACCGTCATGATCACCATCATCACCGACGCGACACCTTGATCTCCATCGTAGCATCGTTGTCGTTTCGCCAATCTTATGCTTCTATGACTATCACTACCGCTTAGTGATAAAGTAAAGCATTATAGGGCGATTGCATTGCATACAATAAAGCGACAACCCTATGGCTCCTGCCAGTTGCCGATAACTCGGTTACAAAACATGATCATCTCATACAATAAAATTTAGCATCATGTCTTGACCATATCACATCACAACATGCCCTGCAAAAACAAGTTAGACGTCCTCTACTTTGTTGTTGCAAGTTTTACATGGCTGCTACGGACTTAGCAAGAACCGTTCTTACCTATGCATCAAAACCACAACGATAGTTTGTCAAGTTGGTGTTGTTTTAACCTTCGCAAGGACCGGGCGTAGCCAAACTCGGTTCAACTAAAGTTGGAGAAACTGACACCCGCCAGCCACCTATGTGCAAAGCACATCGGTAGAACCAGTCTCGCGTAAGCGTACACGTAATGTCGGTCCGGGACGCTTCACCCAACAATACCGCCGAACCAAAGTATGACATGCTGGTAAGCAGTATGACTTATATTGCCCACAACTCACTTGTGTTCTACTCGTGCATATGACATCTACGCATAAAACCTGGCTCGGATGCCACTGTTGGGGAACATAGTAATTTCAAGTGAGTTGTTGGGAAATAAGACGTCCCTCGAACTCCAATCCAACCGAGTGTTGAGGGAGAGTTTCGTCGGCACGATGGCGTGGTGACGATGTTGATGTTCTACCGATGCAAGGCTTCGCCTAAGCACCACTACAGTAATATCGAGGTGGACTATGGTGGAGGGGGGCACCGCACACGGCTAAAAGATCAAGCGATCGATTGTTGTATCTATGGGGTGCCCCTGCCCCCGTATATAAAGGAGCAAAGGGGGGTTATGGCCGGCCAGGGAGGAGGCGCGCTAGGAGGAGTCCTACTCCCATCGGGAGTAGGACTCCTCCCCTTTCCTGGTTGGACTAGGACTTGGGAGAAGGAAAGAGAGAGGGGGAGAAGGAAAGAGGGGGCCGGCCCCCTTGCCCTAAACCAATTCGGTTTGGGCCTTGGGGGGCGCGCCACACACTCCCCTTGCTGCCCTCTATTTCCACTAAGGCCCATATAGGCCCATTAAGCCCCCGGGGGGTTCCGGTAACCTCCCGGTATTCCTATAAAATCCCGATTTCACCCGGAACACTTCCGATATCCCAACATAGGCTTCCAATATATCAATCTTCATGTCTCGACCATTTCAAGACTCCTCGTCATGTCCGTGATCACATCCGAAACTCCGAACAACCTTCGGTACATCAAAACATATAAACTCATAATATAACTGTCATCGAAACGTTAAGCGTGCGGACCCTACGGGTTCGAGAACTATGTAGACATGACCGAGACACGTCTCCGGTCAATAACCAATAGCGGAACCTGGATGTTCATATTGGGTCCCACATATTCTACGAAGATCTTTATCGGTCAAACCGCATAACAACATACGTTGTTCCCTTTGTCATCGGTATGTTACTTGCCCGAGATTCGATCGTCGGTATCTCAATACCTAGTTCAATCTCGTTACCGGCAAGTCTCTTTACTCGTTCCGTAATACATCATCTTGCAACTAACTCATTAGTTGCAATGCTTGCAAGGCTTAAGTGATGTGCATTACCGAGAGGGCCCAGAGATACCTCTCCGACAATCGGAGTGACAAATCCTAATCTCAAAATACGCCAACCCAACAAGTACCTTCGGAGACACCTGTAGAGCACCTTTATAATCACCCAATTACGTTGTGACGTTTGGTAGCACACAAAGTGTTCCTCCGGTAAATGGGAGTTGCATAATCTCATAGTCATAGGAACATGTATAAGTCATGAAGAAAGCAATAGCAACATACTAAACGATCGGGTGCTAAGCTAACGGAATGGGTCATGTCAATCACATCATTCTCCTAATGAAGTGACCCCGTTAATCAAATGATAACTCATGTGCATGGTTAGGAAACATAACCATATTTGATCAATGAGCTAGTCAAGTAGAGGCATACTAGTGACAACCTGTTTGTCTATGTATTCACACATGTATTATGTTTCCGGTTAATACAATTCTAGCATGTATAATAAACATTTATCATGATATAAGTAAATAAGTAATAACTTTATTATTGCCTCTAGGGCATATTTCCTTCAGTCTCCCACTTGCACTAGAGTCAATAATCTAGTTCACATCTCCATGTGATTTAACACCAATAGTTTACACCACCATGTGATTAACACCCATAGTTCACATCATCATGTGACCAACACCCAAAGGGTTTACTAGAGTCAACAATCTAGTTCACATCGCTATGTAATTAACACCCAAAGAGTACTAAGGTGTGATCATGTTTTGCTTGTGAGAGAAGTTTAGTCTACGGGTCTGCCACATCAGATCTGTATGTATTTTGCAAATTTCTATGTCAACAATGCTCTGCACGGAGCTACTCTAGCTAATTGCTCCCACTTTCAAAATGTATCCAGATTGAGACTTAGAGTCATCTGGATCAATATCAAAATTTGCATCGACGTAACCCTTTACGACGAACCTTCTGTCACCTCCATAATCGAGAAACATATCCTTATTCCACTAAGGATAATTTCGACCGCTGTCCAATGATCTACTCCTATATCACTATTGTACTCCCTTGCCAAAAAAGCACACCTGTTACAAGGTGTGAAATTGAGTAAGACTCAAAGCCCGACCATGACAGAAGATAGAAAGAGAATGAAAGTCATTCCCTATGCCTCAGCCATAGGTTCTATAAAGTATGCCATGCTGTGTACCAGATCTATTGTATACCCTACACTTTTTTGGCAAGGGAGTATAATAGTGATCTAGGAGTAGATCACTGGACAGCGGTCAAAATTATCCTTAGTGGAATAAGGATATGTTTCTCGATTATGGAGGTGACAGAAGGTTTGTCGTAAAGGGTTACGTCGATGCAAATTTTGACACTGATCCAGATGGCTCTAAGTCTCAATTTGGATACATTTTGAAAGTGGGAGCAATTAGCTAGAGTAGCTCCGTGTAGAGCATTTTTGACATAGAAATTTGCAAAATACATACGGATCTGAATGTGGCAGACCCGTAGACTAAACTTCTCTCACAAGCAAAACATGATCACACCTTAGTACTCTTTGGGTGTTAATTACATATCGATGTGAACAAGATTGTTGACTCTAGTAAACCATTTGGGTGTTGGTCACATGACGATGTGAACTATGGGTGTTAATCACATGGTGATGTGAACTATTGGTGTTAAATCACATGGAGATGTGAACTAGATTATTGACTCTAATGCAAGTGGGAGACTGAAGGAAATATGCCCTAGAGGCAATAATAAAGTTATTATTTATTTCCTTACATCATGATAAATGTTTATTATTCATGCTAGAATTGTATTAACCGGAAACATAATACATGTGTGAATACATAGACAAACAGGTTGTCACTAGTATGCCTCTACTTGACTAGCTCGTTGATCAAAGATGGTTATGTTTCCTAACCATGGACATGAGTTGTCATTTGATTAACAGGGTCACTTCATTAGGAGAATGACGTGATTTACATGACCCATTCCGTTAGCTTAGCACCCGATCGTTTAGTATGTTGCTATTGCTTTCTTCATGACTTATACATGTTCCTATGACTATGAGATTATGCAACTCCCATTTACCAGAGGAACACTTTGTGTGCTACCAAACATCACAACATAACTGAGCGATTATAAAGGTGCTCTATAGGTGTCTCCAAAGGTACTTGTTGGGTTGGCGTATTTCGAGATTAGGATTTGTCACTCCGATTGTCGAAGAGGTATCTCTGGGCCCTCTCGGTAATGCACATCACTTAAGCCTTGCAAGCATTGCAACTAATGAGTTAGTTGCAGGATGATGTATTACGGAACGAGTAAAGAGACTTGCCGGTAACGAGATTGAACTAGGTATTGAGATACCGACGATCGAATCTCGGGCAAGTAACATACCGATGACAAAGGGAACAACGTATGTTGTTATGCAGTCTGACCGATAAAGATCTTCGTAGAATATGTGGGAGCCAATATGAGCATCCAGGTTCCGCTATTAGTTATTGACCGGAGACGTGTCTCGGTCATGTCTACATAGTTCTTGAACCCGTAGGGTCCGCACGCTTAACATTTCGATGACAGTTATATTATGAGTTTATATGTTTTGATGTACCGAAGGTTGTTCGGAGTTCCGGATGTGATCATGGACATGACGAGGAGTCTCGAAATGGTCGGACATGAAGATTGATATATTGGAAGCCTATGTTTGGATATCGGAAGTGTTCCGGGTGAAATCGGGATTTTATCGGAGTACCGGAAGGTTACCCGAACCCCCCGGGGGCTTAATGGGCCTACATGGGCCTTAGTGGAAATAGAGGGCAGCAAGGGGAGTGTGGGGCGCGCCCTCCCAAGGCCCAAACCGAATTGGTTTGGGGCAAAGGGGGCCGGCCCCCTCTTTCCTTCTCCCCCTCTCTCTTTCCTTCTCCCAAGTCCTAGTCCAACTAGGAAAGGGGAGGAGTCCTACTCCCACCGGGAGTAGGACTACTCCTGGCGCGCCTCCTCCCTGGCCGGCTGCACCCCCCTTGCTCCTTTATATACGAGGGCAGGGGGCACCCCATAGACACAACAATTGATCGTTTGATCTTTTAGTCATGTGCGGTGCCCCCTCCACCATAGTCCACCTCGATATTACTGTAGTGGTGATTAGGCGAAGCCCTGCGTCGGTAGAACATCAACATCGTCACCACGCCGTCGTGCTAACGAAACTCTCCCTCAACACTCAGCTGGATCGGAGTTCGTGGGACGTCATCGAGCCGAACGTGTGCTGAACTCGGAGGTGTCGTACGTTATCGGTCGGATCGTGAAGACGTACGACTACATCAACCGCGTTGTGCTAACGCTTCCGCTTTCGGTCTATGAGGGTACGTGGACAACACTCTCCCCTCTCGTTGCTATGCATCACCATGATCTTGCGTGTGCGTAGGAATTTTTTTGAAATTACTACGTTCCCAACAGTGGCATCCGAGCCAGGTTTTATGCATAGATGTCATGTGCACGAGTAGAACACAAGTGAGTTGTGGGTGATATAAGTCATACTACTTACCAGCATGTCATACTTTGGTTTGGCGGTATTGTTGGATGAAGCGGCCCGGACCAACATTACGCGTACGCTTACGCGAGACTGGTTCTACCGACGTGCTTTGCACACAGGTGGCTGGCGGGTGTCAGTTTCTCCAACTTTAGTTGAACCGAGTGTGGCTACGCCCGGTCCTTGCGAAGGTTAAAAGAGCACCAACTTGAGAAACTATCGTTGTGGTTTCGATGCGTAGGTAAGAACGGTTCTTGCTAAGCCCGTAGCAGCCATGTAAAACTTGCAACAACAAAGTAGAGGACGTCTAACTTGTTTTTGCAGGGCATGTTGTGATGTGATATGGTCAAGACATGATACTAAATTTTATTGTATGAGATGATCATGTTTTGTAACCGAGTTATCGACAACTGGTAGGAGCCATATGGTTGTCGCTTTATTTTATGCAATGCAATCGCCCTGTAATGCTTTACTTTATCACTAAGCTGTAACACCCCGGATATGATTTTCCTAATATGTACTCCAACTCTTGCCGTTTCCGGTGTTAAGTTATTTTTTTTCTCGGGTTCGGTTTTTTGTCTCCATGTGTTATTATCGTTGTCATGCATCTCATATCATTTCATCATGTGCATTGCATTTGCATACGTGTTCATCTCTTGCATTCGAGCATTTTCCCCGTTGTTCGTTTTGCATTCCGGCGCTCCGTTCTCCTCCAGTGGTCATTTCTTTATTTCTTTCGTGTGTGGGGATTAAACATTTCCGTATTGGACCGAGACTTGCCAAGCGGCCTTGGTTTACTACCGGTAGACCGCCTGTCAAGTTTCGTACCATTTGGACTTCGTTTGATGCTCCAACGGTTAACCGAGGGACCAAAAAGGCCTCGTGTGTGTTGCACCCCAACACCCCTCCATTTTGGCCCAAAACCCACCAAAACCCTCTCCATCATCTAGAGCGTTCGATCACGATCGCGTGGCCGAAAACCGCACCTCATTTGGACTCTCCTAGCTCCCTCTACCTATAAATATGTGCACTCCTCCAAAAATTCGGGCGAAACCCTAGTCTTCCCCTTCCTCCGCGCGCCGGACACGTCCGCCCGGCGCCGGACACGTCCGCCGCCATCCCCTCGCCCAATCTCCGTGTGCCACGTCACCGGGCCGCGCCCCACTTCACCGCCGCCGCCGCCGAAGCCCGCAGGGCCCGCGGGAGGCCCTCCCGGCCCGGATTGGGCGCCGCCGCCCGTGAGGGACCCCGCCGCCCTGCTCGCCTCCTCCGCCGCCCAGTTCGCCAGATGCCGCCACCCAGCTCGCCGACTGCCGCCCCCTCGTCCCCGGCGTCGCCCCGCGCCCGCCGGCGACCTCCATCGCTGCCCCGCGCCGGGATTCGGCCGGATCCGGCGAGATCCACCCCGGATCCGCCATCTTCGGCGAGTTCCGCCTCCTTCCCCGCCATCTCCGGCGAGTCTCGCGCCGGCGAGCCTCGGTTTCTGTGCCCCGTTGACTTTTACCTCAAGGTTGTTTTTTGCACTAAGTCCCCAGTTTGCAATATTTTTAGGCATCTTCATCTTACCATATCTCATCACCCGTAGCTCCGTTTTGGGCGTGTAGCATATCAAAATGTTCGTCTCAGAGAGCACATCATTTCATCTCATTGCATCATTTTCATTTGAGTTCATCTTGATGCCCGAAATGCTGTTAGAAGAGTGCTATTTGAGATAATTGTCAGATCTGCTGCTCCAATTAGATATTTGTCATTTTTGCCATGATTATTGTGTGCATGATATGCCCCTGAGCTCTACATGAGTTTTGTTATATGTTTTGCCATCTATCCAGAGGTGCAACCCATGTATTTTTGTGATGTGTTTGGTGACTAGCACAAGCTTGCAAAGTGGAGCATTCGTTAATGCTGATTTCAGGGACTTAGCATTTCCACAAAGTCACTGAGCTGTTTATCTCAATATGCCATATGTTCATGTTGTTTCCTAGTGATCCGTGCCTCTTTTGAGGATGATAAGTAAGGATGTTTTGTTAGTCTTGTAGTGCTCTATCCATCCATGTCTTTTTTGCAATTATGGAGCACCCTAGCTTGAGTCAATCGAGCTCTACTTTTGCCATTTCGTGAATCTGGGCAGATTGTCTACTTGTTAGCAATTTTGCCGAGGATGTTGTAGTTGATCCGTGCATGCTATGCTATTGTACTTGCCATGTCTAGCTTGTATTTTGTGTATTCTTGATGGGTGTATGCTTAGATTGTCATGACTTGCTCTGTAGTGAGTGCATCGAGCTCGTAAACATGCCTACTTGATATCTGTTTCAGCATGCTCCAGTTTTCACTAAGTCTGAAAACTGATTATGTTTTTGCCATGTTCACATGCTTGCAAATGTATTTTCTGATCCCTTTAGGCTCAAGGTCACTAAGGGACGTTTGTTAAGCTCTTTGAGTAGCTCCATGCCATGCTTTACTTTGCCATGTTCAGGTCCTGTAGCATATTGTTTTCATGCTCCAAAGAGTGCTATCTGATCTGAAATTCCAGACAAGTGTTAATTTCACTAAGTCTGAAATCTGTTTACCAAATGCATTTTTGCCATGCTTGTTTGAACCTGTTAATGGATGAATTGGCCGTAGCTCAGTGCTAGTCTTTTGTTAAGCTTCATGAGTGGATCCCTGCCATGTATTTTGATCCCATGTTTGAGTGCTGTAGCATGTTCATCTTGTTGCATTTAGATGGCTACTTGCTGTAAATCGCAGAACGTGGCCATATTTAAATTGCTTGCCTTTTCCAAACCGTAACTCCGATTCCGGCGTTCTTTATATCGTTTTCAAGCGATTTCATCTCATCTTTCCAGTGGCACACTTGGATTTCCAAGTTGAGGCCAGGTTCTTTCATTCCTTGTCAAATCTTGCATATGCATCACATATTGCATCCCGCATAGCATTCCATCCTTGCATCATGTTGTTTGATGCTTGCACGTGGTTGATTGTGTCCTTGTTGCTTGTTTGTCTTGTTTGGGTAGAGCCGGGAGACGAGTTCGCTAACGAGGAGCCCGTTGAGTTTGCTTTCGAGGATCCAGTCAACTCTGACAACTTTGCAGGCAAGATGATCATACCCTCGAAATCACTACTATCTTTGCTATGCTAGATGCTCGCTGTTTTTGCTATGCCTATGCTACGATGCCTACCACTTGCTTATCATGCCTCCCAAATTGTCATGTCAAACCTCTAACCCACCATGTCCTAGCAAACCGTTGATTGGCTATGTTACCGCTTTGCTCAGCCCCTCTTATAGCGTTGCTAGTTGCAGGTGAAGATTGGAGACCGTTCCTTGTTGGAACATTATTTACTTGTTGGGATATCATTTTATTGTCATGTTATCTTAATGCATCTATATACTTGGTAAAGGGTGGAAGGCTCGGCCTCTCGCCTAGTGTTTTGTTCCACTATTGCCGCCCTAGTTTCTATCATATCGGTGTTATGTTCCCGGATTTTGCGTTCCTTACACGGTTGGGTTATAATGGGAACCCCTTGATAGTTCGCCTTGATTAAAGATTTTCCAGCAATGCCCAACCTTGGTTTTACCATTTGCCACCTAGCCTCTTTTTCCCTTGGGTTTCCGGAGCCCGAAGGGTCATCTTATTTTAACCCCCCCTGCCAGTGCTCCTCTGAGTGTTGGTCCAACCTAGAGCCCCTTGCAGCGCCACCTTGGGGAAACTCGAGGGCTGGTTTTAGTTGTATGGATTGCTTATCCGATTGTGCCTTGAGAACGAGATATGTGCAGCTCCTATCGGGATTTGTCGGCACATTCGGGCGGTGTTGCTGGATTGGTTTTAACCTGTCGAAGTGTCTTGAAGAACCGAGGTGCCGAGTCTGATCGGAACGTCTCGGGAGGAGGTCTATTCCTTCGTTGACCATGAGAGCTTGTCATGGGCTAAGTTTGGACTCCCCTGCAGGGATTTGAACTTTCGAAAGCCGTACCCGCGGTTATGGGCAGATGGGAATTTGTTAATGTCCGGTTGTAGACAACTTGAACCTTAACTTAAATAAAATGAATCAACAGTGTGAGTTACCGTGATGGTCTCTTCTCGACGGAGTCCGGGAAGCGAACACGGTGTTGGAGTAATGCTTGCGCAGGTTGCTCTCTCGTTTCTCGCTCGCGCTTTGCCTCCTCTTCTCTCTCTCTTTTGCGAACAGGATAGCCACCATATATGCTAGCCGCTTGCTGCAGCTCCACATATTTTCCTTGCCTTACCTATTAAGCTTAAATAGTCTTGATCGCGAGGGTGCGAGATTGCCGAGTCCCTGTGGCTCACAGATTACTTCCAAACCAGATGCAGGGTCTGATGATTCCGCTCCAGATGACGCACTTGAGCTCAAGTGGGAGTTCGACGAGGACTCACGCCGATACTACGTGTCTTTCCCTAATGATCAGTAGTGGTGCCCAGTTGGGGTGATCGGGACCGTGTCGCATGTTGGGTTATCTTTTATTTTGGCGCCGTAGTCGGGCCATGAGTGTTTGAATGTTGTAATGCTATTTATGTTCTTGATTGACGTGGCGAGTGTAAGCCAACTATGTATCTCCCCTTTATTATTTATATTACATGGGATGTTGTGAAGATTGCCTAACTTGCGACATTGCTTTCAATGCGGTTATGTCTCTAAGTCGTGCCTCGACACGTGGGAGCTATAGCCGCATCGAGGGTGTTACATAAGCGGTAGCGATAGTCGTAGAAGCATCAGATTGGCGAGACGACAACGATGCTATGATGGAGATCAAGGTGTCGCGCCGGTGACGATGGTGATCATGACGGTGCTTTGGAGATGGAGATCACAAGCACAAGATGATTATGGCCATATCATATCACTTATATTGATTGCATGTGATGTTTATCTTTTATGCATCTTATCTTGCTTTGATTGACGGTAGCATTATAAGATGATCTCTCACTAAATTTCAAGATAAAAAAGTGTTCTCCCCGAGTATGCACCGTTGCCAAAGTTCGTCATGCCCAGACACCACGTGATGATCGGGTGTGATAAGCTCTACGTCCATCTACAACGGGTGCAAGCCAGTTTTGCACACGCAGAATACTCAGGTTAAACTTGACGAGCGTGGCATATGCAGATATGGCCTCGGAACACTGAGACCGAAAGGTCGAGCGTGAATCATATAGTAGATATGATCAACATAGTGATGTTCACCATTGAAAACTACTCCATTTCACGTGATGATCGGTTATGGTTTAGTTGATTTGGATCACGTGATCACTTAGAAGATTAGAGGGATGTCTTTCTAAGTGGGAGTTCATAAGTAATATGATTAATTGAACTTAAATTTATCATGAACTTAGTACCTGATAGTATCTTGCTTGTCTATGTTTGATTGTAGATAGATGGCCCGTGCTGTTGTTCCGTTGAATTTAATGCGTTCCTTGAGAAAGCAAAGTTGAAAGATGATGGTAGCAATTACACGTACTGGGTCCGTAACTTGAGGATTATCCTCATTGCTGCTCAGAAGAATTACGTCCTGGAAGCACCGCTGAGTGCCAGGCCTGCTGCTGATGCAACTGACAATGTTAAGAACATCTGGCAGAGCAAAGCTGATGACTACTCGATAGTTCAGTGTGCCACGCTTTACGGCTTAGAACCGGGACTTCAACGACGTTTTGAACGTCATGGAGCATATGAGATGTTCCAGGAGTTGAAGTTAATATTTCAAACGAATGCCCGGATTGAGAGATATGAAGTCTCCAATAAGTTCTACAGCTGCAAGATGGAGGAGAATAGTTCTGTTAGTGAACATATACTCAGAATGTCTGGGTACCATAATCACTTAACTCAGCTGGGAGTTAATCTTCCGGTTGATACTGTCATTGACAGAGTTCTACAATCACTGCCACCAAGCTACAAGAGTTTGTGATGAACTATAATATGCAAGGGATGGATAAGATAATCCCTGAGCTCTTCGCAATGCTAAAGGCTACGGAGGTAGAAATCAAGAAGGAGCATCAAGTGTTGATGGTCAATAAGACCACCAGTTTCAAGAAAAAGGGTAAAGGGAAGAAGAAGGGGAACTTCAAGAAGAACAGCAAGCAAGTTGCTGCTTAGGAGAAGAAACCCAAGTCTGGACCTAAGCCTGAAACTGAGTGCTTCTACTGCAAGCAGACTAGTCACTGGAAGCGGAACTGCCCCAAGTATTTGGCGGATAAGAAGGATGGCAAGGTGAACAAAGGTATATGTGATATACATGTTATTGATGTGTACCTTACTAGAACTCGCAGTAGCACCTGGGTATTTGATACTGGTTTTGTTGCTAATATTTGCAACTCGAAACAGGGACTACAGATTAAGCGAACACTGGCAAAGGACGAGGTGACGATGCGCGTGGGAAATGGTTCCAAAGTCGATGTGATCGCGGTCGGCACACTACCTCTACATCTACCTTTGGGACTAGTATTAGACCTAAATAATTGTTATTTGGTGCCAGCGTTGAGCATGAACATTATATCTGGATCTTGTTTGATGCGAGACGGTTATTCATTTAAATCAGAGAACAATGGTTGTTCTATTTATATGAGTAATATCTTTTATGGTCATGCACCCTTGAAGAGTGGTCTATTTTTGATGAATCTCGATAGTAGTGATACACATATTCATAATGTTGAAACCAAAAGATGCAGAGTTGATAATTATAGTGCAACTTATTTGTGGCACTGCCGTTTAGGTCATATCGGTGTAAAGCGCATGAAGAAACTCCATACTGATGGACTTTTGGAACCACTTGATTATGAATCACTTGGTACTTGCGAACCGTGCCTCATGGGCAAGATGACTAAAATGCCGTTCTCCGGAACTATGGAGAGAGCAACAGATTTGTTGGAAATCATACATACAGATGTATGTGGTCCGATGAATGTTGAGGCTCGTGGCGGATATCGTTATTTTCTCACCTTCACAGATGATTTAAGCAGATATGGGTATATCGACTTAATGAAACATAAGTCTAAAAGATTCGAAAAGTTCAAAGAATTTCAGAGTGAAGTTGAAAATCATCGTAACAAGAAAATAAAGTTTCTACGATTTGATCGTGGAGGAGAATATTTGAGTTACGACTTTGGTCTACATTTGAAACAATGCGGAATAGTTTCGCAACTCACGCCACCCGGAACACCACAGCGTAATGGTGTGTCCGAACGACGTAATCGTACTTTACTTGATATGGTGCGATCTATGATGTCTCTTATAGATTTACCGCTATCATTTTGGGTTATGCTTTAGAGACGGCCGCATTCACATTAAATAGGGCACCATCGAAATCCATTGAGACGGCGCCTTATGAACTGTGGTTTGTCAAGAAACCAAAGTTTTCGTTTCTAAAAGTTTGGGGCTGCGATGCTTATGTGAAAAAGCTTCAACATGATAAGCTCGAACCCAAATCGAAGAAATGTGTCTTCATAGGATACCCAAAGGAGACTGTTGGGTACACCTTCTGTCACAGATCCGAAGGCAAGACATTCATTGCTAAGAATGGATCCTTTCTAGAGAAGGAGTTTCTCTCGAAAGAAGTGAGTGGGAGGAAAGTCGAACTTGATGAGGTAACTATACCTGCTCCTCTATTGGAAAGTAGTTCATCACAGAAACCGGTTTCTATGACGCCTACACCAATTAGTGAGGAAGTTAATGATGCTGATCATGGAACTTCAGACCAAGTTACTACTGAACCCCGTAGATCAACCAGAGTAAGATCCGCACCAGAGTGGTACGGTAATCCTGTTCTGGAAGTCATGCTACTAGATCATGATGAACCTACGAACTATGAAGAAGCGATGGTGAGCCTAGATTCCGCAAAATGGCTTGAGGCCATGAAATCTGAGATGGGATCCATGTATGAGAACAAAGTATGGACTTTGGTTGACTTGCCCGATGATCGGCAAGAAATTGAGAATAAATGGATCTTCAAGAAGAAAACTAATGCTGACCGTAATGTTACTGTCTACAAAGCTCGACTTGTTGCGAAAGGTTTTTGACAAGTTCAAGGGATTGACTATGATGAGACTTTCTCACCCGTAGCGATGCTTAAGTCTGTCCGAATCATGATAGCAATTTCCGCATTTTATTATTATGAAATTTGGCAAATGGATATCAAAACTGCATTCCTGAATGGATTTCTGGAAGAAGAGTTGTATATGATGCAACCGCAAGGTTTTGTCGATCCAAAGGGAGCTAACAAAGTGTGCAAGCTCCAGCGATCCATTTATGGACTGGTGCAAGCCTCTCGGAGTTGGAATAAATGCTTTGATAGTGTGATCAAAGCATTTGGTTTTATACAGACTTTTGGAGAAGCCTGTATTTAAAAGGAAGTGAGTGGGAGCTCTGTAGCATTTCTGATATTATATGTGGATGCCATATTGTTGATTAGAAATGATATAGAATTTCTGGATAGCATAAAGGGATACTTGAATAAGAGTTTTTCAATGAAAGACCTCGGTGAAGCTGCTTACATATTGGGCATCAAGATCTATAGAGATAGATCAAGACGCTTAATTGGACTTTCACAAAGCACATACCTTGACAAAGTTTTGAAGAAGTTCAAAATGGATCAAGCAAAGAAAGGGTTCTTGCCTGTGTTACAAGGTGTGAAGTTGAGTAAGACTCAATGCCCGACCACTGCAGAAGATAGAGAGAAAATGAAAGATGTTCCCTATGCTTCAGCCATAGGCTCTATAATGAATGCAATGCTGTGTACCAGACCTGATGTGTGCCTTGCTATAAGTCTAGCAGGGAGGTACCAAAGTAATCCAGGAGTGGATCACTGGACAGCGGTCAAGAACATCCTGAAATACCTGAAAATGACTAAGGAAATGTTTCTCGATTATGGAGGTGACAAAGAGCTCATCGTAAATTATTACGTTGATGCAAGCTTTGACACTGATCCGGATGATTCTAAATCGCAAACCGGATACGTGTTTACATTGAACGGTGGAGCTGTCAGTTGGTGTAGTGGTAAACAAAGCGTTGTGGCGGGATCTACATCTGAAGAGGAGTACATAGCTGCTTCGGAAGCAGCAAATGAAGGAGTCTGGATGAAGGAGTTCATATCCGAACTAGGTGTCATACCTAGTGCATCGGGTACAATGAAAATCTTTTGTGACAATACTGGTGCTATGGCCTTTGCGAAGGAATTGGATTTCACAAGAGAACCAAGCACATCAAGAGACGCTTCAATTCCATCCGGGATCTAGTCCAGGTGGCAGACATAGAAATTTGCAAGATACATACGAATCTAAATGTTGCAGACCCGTTGACTAAGCCTCTTCCACGAGCAAAACATCATCAGCATCAAGACTCCATGGGTGTTAGAATCATTACTGTGTAATCTAGATTATTGACTCTAGTGCAAGTGGGGGACTGGAGGAAATATGCCCTAGAGGCAATAATAAAGTTATTATTGCCTCTAGGGCATATTTCCTTCATTTGCATGCAACGCCCCATCCCCTCGCCCTCCTTTGTGGTTGGTCGCGCTTCGCCTGCCTCGGATCCCCATGTGATCCTGCCCCCCCCCCCCCCCCCCCCGCATCGAGGGATGTGCAGGTTCTCGGTGATTCCTCGAGCCGGCCCTGTTCTCCATCGGTGGTGGACCCTCCCTTGCATGCCGTGAATCCCGAGGCCATGCACCCGCCCACGTTGCTCTCCCTGCTTGACTCGGTGCAGTAGGAGACCAACCAGATCCTTCCACAGCCCAAGCCCGCCCCAAGGCGACGATGCAACACCATCCCTCCCAACTTCACCCCGCGCAGGAGCAACCGCATTGCCAAGACAGATTGTGGATTAGACTCGGAGATGAAAGCTAAACGTGTTCTTCTCCGCCGTCTAGGGCTCCTAGAGGATGATGGCCGGGTGGATGACACTATTCTTGCCAAGTATGCTCAACTCTTCGCGCGGCCGCTTGCGGAGGACGTCGTTCAGGCCTTCACAGATTACTACGGTTGTCAAATCCCTCGCGGTGTCACGCAGCTCCTCGATCGCGCGCTGGTGCAGCCGTTCCTAGTTTCGTCCTAGGGCTTCCTCTTCCGTTTCTTCACCGCCCCCTCTCCTCTCCATGGATTTTAATCTCAAGATGGTTTTCTGGAATGTGCGCGGGCTTAACTCCCACGCGAGATGTATGGTTGTTCAGTCTTTGATTTCATTTGTCTCCCCCTCGATCGTCTGCCTTAGCGAGACGAAGCTCGCTGTGATCACCGCCGCGCTTGTTGTTCAGACCCTGGGTCCTATGTTTGGGGGTGACTTCCTCTTCCTCCCTGCGTTCAGGACTCGTGGTGGCATCCTGGTCGCGTGGCACGACTCCAAGATTTCCCTCTCCCGACCGGAGATTGGCGATTACCACGTCTCTGCTCTTGTCACTTCCCCCACCGGCAGGCAGCATTGGTGGCTCTCCTCTGTCTATGGCCCCCAAGACGATGCTGCCAAGGTGGTGTTCCTCGCTGAGCTGCATAGTTTTCGCCTCACCTGCGCGGGCCCCTGGGTCATTGGAGGCGACTTCAACATGATCCTCTCCTTCGCGGATAAGACCAATAATCGCCTGTACCACCGCTCCATGAGCCGTTTTGGCCGCTTCGTTGCTGACATGGAGCTCCGTGACATGTATCTTCATGGTCGCAGATACACTTGGTCAAATGAGCAGGATTCCCCCACCCTCGCGCGCAACGACACGGTCCTCTGCTCGCCTAGCTGGGACGCCTGCCAGCCTGGTTGTTCTCTTCGCTGCCTCGCCTCGACGACTTCTGACCATGCCCCGCTCCTGGTGGACTGCTCCCAACATCACAGTGCTCATCGGCAATCTCACTTCGAGCATTTCTGGTTGAAACTTGATGGCTTCTAGGAGACTGTGACGGAGGCGTGGAATGCCAAGCCTCCGGATGCCGAACCCTTCCGCCGGTTATACCAGCGCCTCAAATTCACAGCCCATCGCCTCCAAAGTTGGAGCGCACGGCGGGTTGGATCGGTGTCTCTCCAGCTACAGGTCGCGCGCGAGCTCACTGCCCGGCTCGACGCGGCGATGGATTTGCGGCCGCTCTCCCTGCTCGAGATCTGGCTACACAAAAGCCTCAAGCTCAAATACCTCGGCCTCGCTTCCCTTGAGCGTTCGATCGCCCGGCAAAGTGTCTGTCTGTCCTAGCTTCGCGATGGGGACACTAACTCGACCTTCCTCAAGATCTGTGCTTCTCACCATCTCCACAAGAATTGCATCCGGCAGCTGCGCGTGGACGACGCGATCGTTTCTGACGAAGCTGGTATGGCGAAAGCTGCTTTCCTCCACTTCGCCAGCATCCTGGGTGCGGCTGACTTGCGTGACTCCACCATCAACCTCGAGGCCTTCGATGGTCGCTCCTTCAACCTTTCGTCCCTCGAGGTTCCTTTCTCTGAGGATGAGATTTGGGCTGCGACGAAGCGGCTTCCGTCCGGGAAGGCGCCGGGCCCCGACAGCTTCACGTCCAAATTTCTTCACGCATGCTGGTATATAATCAAGAAGGACATTTGTGATGCCTTCGACAAGCTCTATCACTTGAACAACATGGGCTTCCAAAAGCTTAGCGAGGCCTTCATCACCCTTCTCCCAAAGAAGCCCGACACCACCCCTCTCTCGGACTACCGGCCGATCAGCCTTATTCACCTTTTGGCCAAGTTGTTCGCCAAGGTCTTGTCGCTCCGGCTCGCCCCTCGTCTTGATGCCATGGTGTCCACTAACCAGAGCGCATTCATGACAATTTCGTCCTTGTGCAGCAGACTGCTCGTCAGCTCCACAACATGCATGCCTCGCGTGTGCTCTTCAAGCTTGACATCGCGCGCGCATTCGACTCCGTCTCCTGGCCGTTCCTACTTCAGATCCTTCGCCACCTGGGCTTTGGTCCACGCTGGCGAGAATGGATCTCCATCCTGCTCTCCACTGCCAAGACCCGCGTTCTGATCAACGACAATCCATGCCCTCCCATCTGCCATGAGAAGGGTTTGCGGCAAGGTGACCCTGTCTCTTCGATGTTATACATCTTGGTCATCAATGCCCTCAACTCTCTCCTCCATTTCGCCATCAGCACTGGCATTCTGTGTCGCCTCACCGAGCACCGAATGGCTTCGAGCATCTCCTTGTACGCCGATGGCATGGTCATCTTTTGTCATCCGGACCCGCAGGAGCTCCTTGCCGTCCGCGAGCTGCTTCGCGTCTTTGGAGCTGCCTCCGGCCTTCACACGAACTTCCAAAAGTGTTTGGCCACGCCTATCCAGTGTTCCGACGTGCAAGTGGTGCAGATCATGAACACACTCTCTTGCCCGATCGCGCCCTTCCCGATCACTTACTTAGGCATCCCCCTCTCAGTTCGAAAAGTCTCCGCGGCTGCCCTTATGCCTCTGGTGGAGCGCATGGCTCGCAAGCTTCCTACATGGCGCGCTTCGCTTCTTTCCCGTGGCGAAAGGTTGGCCTTCGTCCGTCATGTCCTCGCCGCCATGCCTACCCACCTCCTCATGGCCATGGCCCTGAGACCCTCCAATCTCAAGAAGATCAACAACATCATGCGTGAGTTTCTATGGCATGGTTGCAGCGACTCCTCTGGTCGTGGCTATCTAGTCAGCTAGCGCAAGGTGTGTCGCCCCCTAGAGTTTGGGGGCCTCAGCATCTGGGACTTGCAGCGCACTGGCACTGCTCTCCGTGCTCGCTGGCTTTGGCTCAAGGCCACTGACCTCTCCAGGCCCTGGAGCACCTCCACATCCCGACCGACGCCGATGTCCAGACCATCCTCAACGCATCCACGCTTTGGATATTGGGGGACGACAACTCCTGTCTGTTCTGGACAAACAGGTGGATCAGCGGCTTGTCCGTCGCCGACTTGCTCCAGCCGTGCTGGCCTTGGTTCCCAGCCGCTGCAGGCGGATGCGATCTGTCGCGCAGGGTATGCTTGGAAGAGCCTGGATCTCCGACATCCGTGCTGCCATGGGGCCCGAGGCCATGGTGCAGTATGTGGATCTTTGGCGGCTTCTTCAACACATCACCGTCTCTGCCGACCCCGATGAGCTGCATTGGCGTTGGACGAGCAACGACATCTGCTCGGCTAAGTCCTGTTATCAGGCAATGTTCACCGGCTCTACAATCGCCCCGCATTGGAAGCTCACTTGGCGCACTTGGGCCCCCCTCCGCATCTGGTTCTTCGCTTGGTTGGCCGGCATGGATCGCTGCTGGACTGCTGCCCGGCTAGCCCGGCATGGGTGATACGTCTCCAATGTATCTATAATTTATGAAGTATTCATGCCATGTTTACAATAGTTTTATATGATTTTGGTATGATTTGATTAGAACTAACCTGGACTGACGCTATTTTCAGCAGAACTACTGTGGTGTTGTTTTTGTGCAGAAATAAAAGTTCTTGGAATACGATGAAAATCAACGGAGATTTTTTTTGGAAAATATGAAAAATACTGGAGCAAAAATCTACCGGAGGGGAGTCCCGTGGGCCCCACGAGGGTGGGGGGCGCGCCCCCCTATCTCGTGGACTCCCCGAGGGTCCCCCTGACGTGAAATCAACGCCAACTTCTCCTATAAATACAGAAACCTTTGGGAACCTAAGTATTCGAATGATGCAGATTACTACAGACTGTCTTGTTTTTGACAGATTCTGTTTTCTATGTGTTGATCGCTTATTTTGATGAATCTATGGGTAGTATCGGGGGGTATGAACCATGGTGAAGTAGGAATACAATAGATAAAGTGCTAATATGAAATTGGAATAAGTTTGCAACAGTACCTAAAGGTAGTGATTTGCTTTAAGTATACTAACGGATCTCACAAAATTTTTGTTATGTTTTTGTGGATGAAGTGTTCGAAGAACGAGGAGTTACCGATGTGAGAAGAATAAAGAGAGGCAAGAGTTCAAGCTTGGGGTTGCCCAAGGCACCCCAAGTAAATATTCCAAGGATACTCAAGCATCTAAGCTTGGGGATGCCCTGGTTGGCATCCCATCTTTCTTCTTCAACAATTATTGGTATACCTTGGTTTTTGTTTTGTTCACATGATTTGTGTCCTTTATGTTTTTCTTTTTCTTTAAGAACCATGCTAGTATGAGATGTCCCTTCACCAATTTATAGAATGATTCATGTGCTTCACTTATATCTTTTGAGTGCGACCTTATAGAATGCTCTTTGCGCTTCACTTAAATCTTTTGAGTATGGTTTTATAGAATGCTTCGTGTGCTTCACTTATATATATTTTGAGCTTGGGTATTGATTGTAGAATTCTCCATGAACTTCACTTATATCTTTTGGAGTATGAATAATACTATCATCTAAAACGGGTTTGGAAGAGTGTCAACTTTAGGAATTAGTGACCCCACTATTCTGAATGAGAAGAATTTTGCTTATGTGGAGAGTAGAAAATTCTCTATGCTTGTAGATCATGAAAAGAATGCTTTATGTGATAGTTATATTGATTAACTCATTCATGATGCTACTGAAAATATTAGGAGGGAGGAATATATGCTTGTAGGAGTTGCAATAATATCAAGTTTCCTCTCTATGTGCTTAAAGTTTTGAAGTTATACTTGTTTTGCCTTCCTATGATAGTTGATTCTTGTTCCTATAAATTATGTGTTCACAAAATCCCTGGGCATAGGAAGTGAGTTAGATTAAAATATGCTAGTCATATTCTTCATGATGCTCTCTTTATGTTTCAATTCTTTTCTTTTATGTGAGCATCATTGAAATCATCATGCCTGGCTAAAAGACACTAAAGAAAAGCGCCTCTTGGGAGACAACCCAATATTTACCCTTACTGTTTTTGTGCGCGTACATGATTAAGCTACTGTAGTAATCATGTTTTATAGCTTTTGTTTCAATAAAGTGAAAAGTAAGACCTTTGGGAAGACTTGGGTGAAAGTTAATGTGATCTTGCTGTAAAAAACAGAAACTTTGCGCTCACGAGATTAGCTGCAATTTTTTTACAGAAGATTGCTGAGGGAGTCCTGGATTAGGGGGTATCCGGACAGCCGGACTGTTGGACTATGAAGATACAAGATTGGAGACTTCGTTCCATGTCCGGATGGGACTCTCCTTGGCATGAAAGACAAGCTTGGCAATATGGATATGTATATCTCCTCCTTTGTAACCGACCTTGTGTAACCCTAGCTCCCTCTGGTGTCTATATAAACCGAAAGGTTTTAGTCCATAGAATAACATACAATCATACCATAGGCTAGCTTCTAGGGTTTAGCCTCTTCGATCTCGTGGTAGATCAACTCTTGTACTACTCATATTTTAACATATATGAGGCTGGACGACCCGCCCACCCGAGCGCTCCTCGAATTTTGCTTCGTTTTGACCCTCCGATTCGCCATGGTCGCGTCAACGCTGGTGTGCCAACCGTTTGATTTTTACAGTTCATTTTGACCCAGGGTTGTTTCGTGAGCATAGATGACTGGTGGGCTCGGCTAGGCCTTGGATTGGCTGGGTCAGATCCTCTCAGGTGAGCTACTCGTGCTGCATGGCTTGTTGTGTCGCACGCTGACCGGATCGTGCGTCGTGGGGCGCCACAGAGGAGTTGGCCAGCCCATATGCACCCGTTTTTTACGCACGCGCCTGCACTGTACCAATGACGGGTGGGCCGCTCCTTCCCCTGGTCCCACTCGTCCGCTACTCTAACTGCATGTCCCGTCGCGTGGGTGAGTTTTCTCGGGTCAAACGTTTTTGTCCGGTCGTTCCTCATGCGCTGCCCGCGCCGTGCGTCGTGGGGAAGTTACTTCTTCCTACGTCAGGTGCAGAAGCGATGGACCGACGCATGTGCACCCGCGTTTGTGCTGGCGCAATGATGGGTGTGGGCCGCTGCTATTCCTGGCCCCGCTTGTCGGCTGCAGTCGCTGAGCGTGTCTTGGGTTGCACTCAGGATAGGCCCGTCGCGTGCAGGGTCGTCGCGTCGTCTGTTGCGCTCGCGTGTGGGGTCATCACATGCAGGACGGGTCGACTCATGTGTACTCGCCGGGTGCACACCCATCGCTTCATATGGCTCAGACCCATGCATGGCCCCATTCGTCGGTCTCTTCTTTTGTTTTTCTTTGCGTGCACGATGTGCCAGCTTTTGTCTCGTCAGGCACGATTCACATCTGGGAGATTTTGTGCTCCTGTTGCTATTTCCTCCTCTGGCTCGTTGGGTGCTGCCGCTGCAAGTGGGTCTATTTGTTTTCTAGACCCACCCATCTGTGGTTGGCTGTGAATTTGTTCGTGTGAGCTCTTCCTGCTTTTGCGTCCCATCCGGCTTTTGGAGAGAGAACCGGGGCTGAATTCTGCATCGTGGGTTGTGGCCTACTCCATGCGACCATGCCGCGTCACGTCTTGTCTTTTTTTGTGAGCCGTCTGTGACCATCGCTCCATGTTTCGCCCTCTGGCTGGTGGCCCCTGTTCCCTTCTGGTCCCGCACATCAGCGTCGTCCACTTTAAACCGCCCAGAACACTAGACGTAAGACGGTTCGGGCGTCCTCTCCCAGCCGCCTCCTCTTCTCCCTCGACCATGAGGCTCCTCTCGCGCCGCCCGCCTCCTCTTCTCCTTCCTTTCTCTGGACCGGGTGCGTAGTCGCCGCCGTTTATGTCCGCGCAGCCGACCAGCTTCGCGGTGCCCGGAGCGCCTCCGGAGTTCGTCCCCCCTTCCCTGCTACTCTGCTCTCATTAGGGAAGGTCGGATCCATTCACCCCCTCGCCCGGCATCGCTCGGTGAATAAGACAGACGAAATTGATGTGCGCTTCCTCTCCTCTCGCCCAACGAAGGCGGAAGATGCAAGCGGTGGCTCCTCACCTAGCCGTACGGTGATGGATTCAATGGAGAAGAGGAAGCATGTTCCCTCCATTACCTGGTTAGTTGCCAATGCTCACTAAATTTGCACCTCTGCCATGTATAAATTTTGTTGCTTCTTCTGCTGTCATGTTTTTTCTGCCCTTAGCAAATTACTGTCCTACAATTTTTTTATTTGTAAACGTAAATGAAACACGTACACATCTTGTATTTTCTTCTTTCTTATGGCTATGCTTTTCTTTTCTTTTCTTTATTGATTTGTAAATGTAAATGAAACTACTTGTCATTCAGCCTGGTTCAATTTTTGATTCCAGACAGAAAAATATGAGTTAAGATTGGTATCTGATGTTCATGTTTATCTTTGCCTAAAAACACATGATAATTTTATATTTTAGTCTGGTTCTTAGCTTTTCTTTGTTTCGGCCAATCTAAACGGTAGTCGTAGTAATACAACACTGCATTCAGAAATAGCAAGAGGAGATAAAGCTAGGTGCTGCAACTAGGCCGGTGGTGAATCTAATTTTTAGAACTGACCGTGCTTCAAAGTTGGATGTTCCCCTGAGGAATCTCACTGCATCTATAGATCAACAGAACAAACACCTAAAGGCCCTAAGATCTTTATTGTTATACAGAATTTGTTGTCTGACTGTCCAAACGAATTGGATCACCTCGCTATGGAATTAGGAGAAGACAGTTACTTGATCTGACTGTTTACAGTTCCACGGTTTTTCAGAGATCTAAAAGACTATCAGGATAAACAAATTCAATCTGAATTATGGAAGTACGTGTTGTTCTATGTTCTTGGGCATGTAGCAAGCCTAGGAAAAACACTGCCAAGCTTGCGACAGAAAAAGATACAAATGCTCACAATTATTATCTTCTGGTGACCATTTTAGGCTTGTTTCAGGAAGTGAGTATGCAAGATAACTTCAAGCAAAGTGTACAGAGGCTGCAGCTGAAGCTGGATTTTGAAGGTTGCAAGTTGGTGGGTCATCAGTTATTATTAAGTTCAATCCCCTTTGCCGTGTAATATTGTGGTTACATTGACTCTTTTGTATAATTGTGCACGCAGGATTCTATTGGAACAATCACTGAAAATGATGAGAGAGTTTGTCTCACATGTGCTGCTCACTGATGAGAAGTAGATTGAAGTGAATGGTGCTAGAGAAGAAGGAGCGGTCGGGAAAGTACACCAGTGATGCCCTGCAAGGCGAGCAACAGGAAGCTAAGGAGATGCTTAGTGTAATCCCTGAGAAGCAAAGAGCGAACCAAAGAACATGTCCGCTTCAAGGGTAAAATCCTCTGTAATCCCTAATTGTGCTTTTGTGAAAATATGATTATTGGGTCCTTCTTCTTAGGTAAAGTTTCTTTCTACAACTCATATAAACACATGTGAATGCACATATTTTAGATCTCATATGAAAGCAACTCAATTGTACACCAAAAGATAGCTGCTGTGTTGATATAGCTTTCTCTCATGCCGTTCTCGATTGCACAATTGTACAATCAAATTCTTATCTCACATGAGGAAGAAAACTTAGTGTGGCATGTTTTACGGAGATACAAATATATAGATGGACATAAAGAAATTCTATTCGAAGCTGTCTAGCTGATTGAGTGAGCTAAAACGTGCTCGAGCCAGTCCTTTGGATATTAATATCTCATCTTGCTCTGTTACCAAACCACTTGGTTTTCTAGGTGCAACAGGAGTAGTCTGATGATAAGGCTGAAGCTATTTCAGCAACTGTTGAAGGAAAGAATGATAAGGCTGACCAGTGTTAGATGACCAAGACCGAAAACAAAAGGTGCCAATTCTTATACTGTGTGTCTACCTCTGCATTTTTAAGCCTAAATAGACACAGCGATTGTTCATCTCTAACCAGAATAACTTCTAAAAAAGGAGCTCTACTACTGGAAGGCATATTAAAGAAATCAAGGCAGTGACTACTCTGCGCCAGCTATGCAGAGATTAATTACCTATAGGTACAACCCAGATATGTTCTCATGTGTTGTTCCTAAATTCATCTGCCATAAGCATGCTTTAACTTTGTGTTCTGTCCTGTGTTTCACTGTAGGTTACCTATCCTATAATATTAGCTTCTCCTCGACTGACATCTCAAGAGGAAAATGGTCCTTCATGCAACTAGGCTCACCATCAACAATGCTCCGCTACAATGCTCTTTGACCAGCTTCAAGAGAGTCTCTTAATGCGTCTGCTACTTGCATGAACAAAGCCACGACCAGGATTTATGTAACCAGTGAACTGAATGCTCCTTATTAAGCATGCTCTAAAACTAGAGTCTTTGGCTGCTCAGGTAGCTATCTCAAAGCAAAGCAAAAACAAAAACTCCCGTATATTATGAAGTGAACTCTAGCTTATTGTGCATGTGTTGTTTGACTGTGGTTTGTCTTTCTATGCGTGATATGCTGCTCCATAGCCTACACACGATTTCTTCTTGAGATAGATATTTTTGGTTACCTTTTTTGGCCACCTCTGCCCCTATTTGTTAGTTTTTTTCCTAATTTAGACTCTGGTGGTCTTCCTTTTCTCACGGCGTTTAGGGATCTGGCCCATTCGTGTTTTTGCTTCTGCCCATTAGGCCCTTTCGTGGCTATAGCTTATATCCAGACACGTTCGTGTGGCTAAGGAGTGGCATTTCAGGGTTTCTTTCCTCGTGACGTCTTGGTGCCCAAGGATTAGGCTGTGGTATTCTTCAACCAACCAAATTAGAATGTGTGTATATATATATATATCTCATTGTGCACAACAAGACACCATTTTTATTATCATATGTACTTCCCTACAGCTAAACTAACTAAAATATATATTTTGTTTTAAATGCGGCTTTGTGTTATTAAATTAAAATGTGTGTATACATCTCTAAATCCTAAACCCTCAAACCATGGATATTTTGTTTCATCGCGAACATGGGTTTAGTGTGCCTCTGCGCCATTTGGCGCAACGGGTCCACTAGTTATCAAGAACAATCAAGCAGGATGTAGGGTATTACCTCCATCAAGAGGGCCCGAACTTGGGTAAACATCGTGTCCCCTGCCTCCTGTTACCATCCGCCTTAGACGCACAGTTCGGGACCCCCTACCCGAGATCTGCCGGTTTTGACACCGACATTGGTACTTTCATTGAGAGTTTCACTGTGCCGTCACCGTAAGGGAGGATGCCTCGTCTTGTCGTCAAAAACAAGATTACCGCCGGGGGAGCCCTGGCTGTCGGCCAAACTCCCCGGCTAGGCAGTTTCATCATGACCGCCCGTTCGGCCGCTGCATCGATGATGACTTCTCGGGTCATCGAAAACAGCCTCCACATTGGCTCGGAATTTGCCGAGCAGATGGATCCAATGAAGCTCTCTTCCCTAAACGAGCTCTTGGATTGCATCGCCGCCTTGGTGTTGGGGAACGCACCAGAATTTCAAAATTTTCTACGCATCACCAAGATCAATCTATGGAGTCATCTAGCAACGAGGGGGAGAGCAGTGCATCTACATACCCTTGTAGATCGCGCGCGGAAGCGTTCAAGAGAACGGGGTTGATGGAGTCGTACTCGTCGTGATCCAAATCACCGATGACCTAGCGCGGAACGGACGACACCTCCGCGTTCAACACACATACGGTTGGGAAGACGTCTCCTCCAACTTGATCCAGCAAGGGGGAAGGAGAGGTTGATGAAGATCCAGCAGCACGACGGCGTGGTGGTGGAAGCAACGGTGATCTCGGCAGGGCTTCGCCAAGCACAGGGAGACGGAGGAGTGTCACGGGAGGGAGAGGGAGAGGCCAGGGGCTAGGGTGTGGCTGCCCTCCCTCCCCCACTATATATAGGGTCCCTAGGGGGGCGCCGACCCTAGGAGATCCAATCTCCTAGGGGGGCGGCGGCCAAGGGTGGCTTGCCCCCCAAGGCAAGTGTGGTGCCCCCTACCCCTAGGGTTTCCAACCCTAGGCGTAGGGGGAGGCCCAAGGGGGGCGCACCAGCTCACTAGGGGCTGGTTCCCCTCCCACTTCAGCCCATGGGGCCCTCCGGGATAGGTGGCCCCATTCGGTGGACCCCCGGGACCCTTCCGGTGGTCCCGGTACAATACCGATTACCCCCGAAACTTTCCCGATGGCCGAAACTTGACTTCCTATATATAAATCTTCACCTCCGGAACATTCCGGAACTCCTCATGACATCCGGGATCTCATCCGGGACTCCAAACAACTTTCGGGTTACCGTATACTAATATCTCAACAACCCTAGCGTCACCGAACCTTAAGTGTGTAGACCCTACGTGTTCGGGAGACACGCAGACATGACCGAGACGACTCTCCGGTCAATAACCAACAGCGGGATCTGGATACCCATGTTGGCTCCCACATGCTCCTCGATGATCTCATCGGATGAACCACGATGTCGAGGATTCAATCAATGCGTATACAATTCCCTTTGTCAATCGGTACGTTACTTGCCCGAGACTCGATCGTCGGTATCCCAATACCTCGTTCAATCTCGTTACCGGCAAGTCACTTTACTCGTACCGTAATGCATGATCCCGTGATCAACCTCTTGATCACATTGAGCTCATTATGATGATGCATTACCGAGTGGGCCCAGAGATACCTCTCCATCATACGGAGTGACAAATCCCAGTCTCGATTCGTGCCAACCCAACAGACACTCTCGGAGATACCTGTACTGTACCTTTATAGTCACCCAGTTACGTTGTGACGTTTGGCACACCAAAAGCACTCCTACGGTATCCGAGAGTTGCACAATCTCATGATATAAGGAAATGATACTTGACATTCAGAAAAGCTACAGCAAACGAACTACACGATCTTTGAGCTATGCTTAGGATTGGGTCTTGTCCATCACATCATTCTCCTAATGATGTGATCCCGTTATCAATGACATCCAATGTCCATAGTCAGGAAAACATGACTATCTTTTGATCAACGAGCTAGTAAACTAGAGGCTCACTAGGGACGTGTTGTGGTCTATGTATTCACACATGTATTACGATTTCCGGATAACACAATTATAGCATGAACAATAGACAATTATCATGAACAAAGAAATATAATAATAACCATTTTATTATTGCCTCTAGGGCATATTTCCAACACTTGGGAGTCACTACGGACTATGATCGGATTGGGCTTAAACCTGATCAAAGGGAGATTAACTTTCCACCGGTCACGCATCATATTGCGGTGGTGGAGGAACAATGCGGCGATTCTTCCTCTATCTTGAGGACTAACTATGTCCGGATTCCTAAGCTCTCCGAGCCGGATACCCATTTACGGGAGGACATCGCCCAAGCCCTAAACCTAGAGTCAGGCAGCGGGCCAGACTTATCGGGCAACATCCCGGAACCCAAACTTCCAAGATTGGAAACTCCTCGGCCCCTGGGTCTCAGATCGGGTAAGGGTTCGGACTGAAATCCACCCACCCACCCAAACATAAACGATCTTTCCCACATCAGACAAGAGCCCCAGGAAACAGTACATCATTATTGGGCCAGATTCCTCCTTGTGATGAACAAGGTTAAGGACTGTCGCGAGGAAGACGCAGTCTCATTTTTCTGCAATAATTGCATGGACAAGGGAATCCTTAATGCCATAAGTCGCCGTGACATATCACGCTTCGACGACTTGGCGTCCATAGTACGAAAGTACTGTGCGATGGAAAGCGCCTGGAAAACCGAAACGATATTTTGGGATAATCCGGCTCCGAATATACACCCAGTCCGAAGTAAAAGGGTGCACTATCATAAGACACCCGAGTTAATTACAAAGAAGCACAAACCCTCTACAGGGCGTGGAACCGTATTGGAGGGATGGCTCAACGGACCCTGAAAAATTCATAGTACAGCAGATACCATACCAACACACAGCCTTAGAGCATGTTGGGTACTCCGGCAGGTGGCCAAAAGAGGTGAGGATCTTCTAATCCCAGATGCCACAAAGCACCATCCCGGGGATAACAATATGGTATTAACAGTATTTGAGACCTTCGCATCAAATAATAGGCGCAAGCAAACACTCCGCAGCCTTGTCTAAATCTACCACGTGGCAACAATAAATCCATGGAGTGACACGGCTATTACCTTCAATGCCAGTGACGAACCTAAATTCCGAACAGCCCGAGCACCAGCTGCACTGGTCCTCAGTCCAATTTTGGACGGCTTTCGACTCACCAAAGTACTCATGGACGGCGGCACTGGATTAAACCTCATCTATGAGGAAACTCTTCAAAAAATGGAAATAGACTGGAACCACATTGAGCAAAGCAGCACAACCTTCAGAGGAATCATCCCCAGTCAGGAAGCACATTGTGCTGGGAAAATCACACTAGACGTGGTATTCGGCACGCCGAAGAACTATACGTCCGAAGAAATTACATTCCAAGTGGCCCCATTCAGTAGCGGATACCACGCCCTCTTAGGGCGAGAGGCGTTCATGATCTTCCAAGCCATACCCCATTACGGGTACATGAAGATCAAAATGCCCAGGCCCAACAGAATCATCACTCTCGCTAGTGATCCGGACATAGCACTACGTGCCGAAAACAAAATAGCCGCATTGGCCCTCGAGGCATTATCCGAAGCCCTTGCGGCCGAGGAATTAACTGCGCTGCGCTCCACAGTGGACAAGGACGACGTGATACTTGACAAGAGATCCAAGTCCACCTCTTTTAAACCAGTGGAGGAAATAGTCAAATTGCAAGTCCACCCAACGGACCCTACAAAAACAGCCTCCATCGGGGCACAGTTAAACTCCGCCGTGGACGCCGCACTACGAGAGTTCCTGCGTGAGAACTGGGACATATTCGCCTGGCATCCCTCAGATATGCCAGGAATCCCACGCAGGCTGGCCGAGCACAGCCTTAATATTCTAAAGGGATTCAAGCCGGTCAAGCAGACTCTTCGGCGTTTCTCTGAACCTAAGAGACAAGTTATGGGAGAGGAACTAGCCAAGTTATGAGAGGCCGGATTCATTAGAGAAATAAAACACTCGGACTGGCTAGCAAACCTGGTGATGGTACCAAAGAAGGACAAATCCTGGCGCCTATGTGTCAATTTCAAGGACCTCAACAAGGCTTGCCCAAAGGATCCCTTCCCCCTCCCCTGCATCGATCAAATTATCGATGCTACCGCAGGACACGATTCATTGTGTTTCCTCGATGCATACTCTGGCTACCACCAAATCAAGATGGCGGAGTCCGACCAAGCCGCAACGGCATTTATCACACCATACGGCCCCTTCTGTCTCAACACAATGCCTTTTGGGCTCAAAAACGCCGGCGCAACATATCAACGCATGATTCAGACATGTCTGGAGAAACGGATCGGCAAAACAGTAGAGGCATACGTAGATGATGTGGTCGTTAAAACCAAACACGTCAACTCTCTAATATACGACTTGAGGCTCACATTCGACAACCTCCGAACATACGACATCAAGCTCAATCCAGAAAAATGCGTTTTCCGGTGTACCAGTGGGAAAGCTCCTAGGCTTCATTGTTTCCAGTAGAGGAATTGAAGCAAATCCGGCCAAAATCCGAGCTCTGTCACAGTTGGCTATCCCAACGGACCTCAAACAAATCTAGAAATTAACCAGATGTGTGGCGGCTCTAAGCCGCTTTATCTCCCTCTTAGGAGAAAAGGCATTACCCCTTTATCGCCTCCTTTGGCGCGCCGAACACTACGAGTGGACGGATGCTGCTACAGCCGGATTGGAAGAAATAAAAGCCATACTGGCAACCAAACCAATCCTGGCCGCGCCAAACACCGGCGAACCAATGCTGTTGTACATTGCGGCAACTCATCACGTTGTAAGCGCAGTGCTCGTCGTCGAACAAGAAATGGACGGACATAAATTCCCCCTTCAAAAGCTGGTATATTATGTATCCACTGTCCTCACTCCATGAAAATCACGGTACCCACATTATCAAAAGATAGCCTATGCGGTATTCATGGCATCCCGGAAGTTGTGACACTACTTTCAAGAGTGTTCAATTATAGTAGCCTCGGAAGTGCCACTTAATGATATTATAAACAACCGCGACGCCACGGGCCGGATTGCCAAATGGGCCATTGAGCTCCTCCCATTCAACGTAACATAGAAACCCTGATGAGCCATTAAGTCGCAAGTATTGGCCGACTTTGTCGCCGAATGGACGGAAGACTAACTCCCTAAAGAGTACGGCACATACTCCAATTGGATCATGCACTTCGACGGCTCCAAAATGCTGGCTGGTCTGGGGGCTGGCATCGTCCTGACATCCCCAACCGGAGATACAGTTCAATACGTACTCCAGGTACTGTATACAGACTCCAACAACGCATCCGAATACGAAGCCCTGTTACATGGTCTTCGGATGGCAGTTTCCATGGGCATTCAACGCCTGGAGGTGCGTGGGGATTCGAACCTCGCAATATCCCAAATAAATGGAGACTTCGATGCCAAGGATCCGAAAATGGCAGCCTATTGCAACGCCGTCCTAAAGATGTCAGCTCGGTTCGAGGGGCTCGAATTTCACCATGTGGCTCGGGAAAACAATCAGGCGGCGGATATCCTTGCCCGCATCGGTGCAAAACGCGATGCATTCCCCCCAACATCTTTTTGGAGAGGTTGTTTAAGCCATCTGTGGTATGGGAAGGGGACACCGGTAACAATAATCCGGACCCGGCCAAAATGCCCGATACCGAACACTCTGACATAATCGGAGGCTCTGCCATCGAAGTAACACCGTCTGCCCACGTAATAATGGCCATCATCGCCCCGTGGACAGAACCATTCCTGGCCTACCTAACTAGGCATGAACTTCTCGAGGACCAAAATGAGGTACGCTGCATAGTGCGGTGATCTAAAGCCTACAGGGTCCACGAGGGAGAGCTGTATAAAAAAGCACCACCGCAGTCCTTCAAAGGTGCATCTCCGAAGAGGAAGGGCAGAAGCTTTTGGCAGAAACTCACGCCGGACTCGGCGGCCACCACGCTGCAGCACGGGCCCTTGTAAGCAAGGCCTTCCGTACCGGTTTTTATTGGCCGACGGCCGGGGTAGATGCACAGGACTTGGACCAACGCTGCGTCGGTTGCCAGCTTTTTGCAAACGAAAGCCACATGCCACCCACCGCCCTCCAAACAATCCCCATTACCTGGCCCTTCGTGGTCTGGGGGCTTGACTTGGTTGGACCCCTTAAAGGGGGAACCCATAAGAAAAAAATACTTACTGGTCATGGTGGATAAATTCACCAAATGGATAGAAGCCAAACCTGTTAAAATGGCCGAATCCGGACCGGTGATAGACTTCATATCCGGGGTTGTACACCGTTATGGCGTCCCCCACATCATCCTCACTAACAACGGCACGAACTTCACGGCTGATGAGGTAAAACTCTGGTGTAGCAACATGGGCATCAAGCTCGATTATGCTTCTGTCTATCACCCACAAACCAACGGCCAAGTTGAGCGAGCAAATGGTCTTATCATGAGCGGCATCAAACCCAGATTAGTGCGGTCCTTAAAGGAATCTAACATGCACTGGGTAGAGGAGCTCGACTCTGTACTCTGGGGGCTGCATACCATGCTGAATCGTACTACCGGATACACACCCTTCTTTATGGTGTACGGCGCAGAGGCGGTTCTGCCCTGTGACATAATTCATGACTCACCTCGAGTGCGCATGTACGAAGAAAGAGAAGCCGAGCTTGATCGGCATGACAGTCTGGACACCCTGGAGGAGGAGCGCGACGTGGCAAAAGCCCGTTCCGCATTCTATCAGCAACAGGCTCGAAGATACCAAAGCAGAGAAGTACGGGCCAAAACTTATAACGTTGGCGAGCTAGTTCTACGCCTGCCGGAGAAGAAAAAGACCAAGCTCGAGCCCAAATGGGAAGGTCCCTTCATTATTGACCAAGTTCTGACCGGTGGAGCGTACCGTCTGCGGGATGCATCGAATAATCGACTTGAGCCGAACCCATGGAATGCAGCCAGGCTCCGAAGATTCTACGCCTAGTGCCGGACTCTATGTTCGTCTCCTTCCTCTGTCCATTTTTGGCATCTACATTATCTGTCTTTTCTCTCTCTCTCTCTCTCTCTCTCTCTCTCTCTCTCTCTCTCTCTTTCTTTTATTCTTTCTCAAGGCCTTCAAGGGCCAACTTGTGCCTTGCCCGCACACTATTGACGCGCTAACCGCGCTCATTATACCTGGGGGCTTCTTACACAGAAGCTTAATTATTTATCTGGGCTTCATGCCCCGCACATGTGTTATTCTTCCGCATGTACCTTTTCTTCGCCATTATATGCATCGATATGACTTAAGTTTTGGCCAAGCTGGGTTTCCGGGCTCTTGTATTTATGCCCTACGTTCCCATTAATTCGGCTAGGGCATAAGGGGAGCACCTCTATGATTGTTACTGTCGGGTCAGCCGGATGTGTACCTTAGACTGAGTGAAGCCGAAAGCTAGCGTTCTTAAGGGAATATTTGGTCGATGAACAAAATATGACTTTTATTTATTTTCCATATGTGCCCCCAGATGTTTTTGCCTGCGTCTCCTCTCGCAGTCCGGACATGCACTTTAGGGCATGCGTACCCAGGGAAAGGAACCCTTAACGGAACTATTCTCCCTGGAAGATGTTTCTTAATATCCATGTAATATAACATAACTAGTTGGGTACTTGTCTGTTCAAGCACTAATGACCCCTACGCCTGGTTTCCACGCATACCCCGGTTCTTATATAACTGAGCGGGTATTCGGATACACTCCGGACTATTGGGTCCCGAGGTTGAAGCGAAAAGGTCCGCCATGATAAATGATTTACAATCCGGCTAGAAGGCATTATACATGTCAATTTAATTACATAGTCATGTAGACTGACTAAATTCCTCTTCTATACCATCCAACAGGCTGTCTAGCCTACAATGCCGTTGGGAATACTTTGTGGCTAATTCTACTTGCCCATACACTAAGCTAACGGGGATCTCTTTCCCATCGGGCCCCACAGGTCCGACCTCGGCCATGTGGTTTGGGTCAGCCTTGGTATACGGCGTCTTCACCATGGCCCAGGCTTCCCTGGCACCTTGACGGCAGGCCGATATCTTCCATAATCGGAAGCGCCGCCGTGCTCCCTTGAGCTTCTCCGCAAGCTCTCCAATGCCTGCTGGCAGGGAGACGGATGGACACAAGGACTGGGCAATACTTTGCATCACCTGCCGAACTTGTTTGTGCAGTTGTGAGAGCTCTGGTAGAAGATCACCCGCAGAACCGGGCATCTCCTCCGCGGGACGACCCGTCAGCATACCTGCAGACATAACTCTGTTAGCCGGCTTCTTCGCCGAACTCTTTTAAGGGTTCGTTCAAGCACTTACTGAAAATGCCGCGTCGAAGCCGCTTATTCTCCTTCACGGAGTCCGCAAGCTGGGCTCGAACATCTTTCAGTTCCACGCTCAGCTTGGTATTGGCGTCTTGGAGATTGTTTTTCTCCCGCATGACCTTAGTCAAACGCGTTCGCCAACCTTTAGCTATCGTACGACATGCTGGTCCTCCGGATTCTCTCCGGCGTCATCTAAAATATCTATTGTTAAGATCTGCAGCCATGTCGCACACTATATGGCACCTATCATTCTTTGAAACAAATGTTACCAGCTGGGGACTTTTCAGGTTCCTTCAATGCGACAACGGAGGCCCGAAGTTGGGTCTTGCATTCCTCCAGCTCCTATGACAGTCGAGTATTCTTCTCTGTAAGAACCTGCGCAATAAATGATCCTTAAATCAGTTGTGCCAACTGTTTCAAGTCTCAGGGGCTACTGATATATATACTCATCAAATTTTCTTACCCGTACATCCTTTACATACTGGTCTGTGGCTCTTGCTAGACCATTTTGAGCAGCACGGATGTACGCATCTCCTGAGTTGAATGCACATCAAACGCCTCTCGGGAGAAACAAGCGTCACGGAGTACGGCTCGGCGACGCCTGTGATTCATGGCCCTCTCCACTTCGGAATTCGTAGCGGATATCTTATCCGCATCCTCTGTAGAAGGAGCATCCGGCGTGTGCCTCGTGTTAGCTTCCGCCTCTGTGTCCGGCCCTGGAGCCCGACTGGTAGAGGCGTGATCGGCGACCTCTCCGGATATTGTCCGGCGAGCGTTCTTCCTTCTAGGAAACACGGGTGTTATTATGTTTTTAAAGACGACAACCACGGAGTGAGATGTTGCATCATACCTCTGCGCCGGCATCTCCGTCCGGACCGCCTTCCTTTTTAGCCTGTCCGGCTTTGAAACCCCTTGTTGGCGAGTCGCCACGGGCTCGGCATGGCGTCTCGAGGGCCTTCCCTATAAAACACCGTTTGTATACGGTATGTGAAGTGCATAAAAGGAAATCCTTTTCAAAGGTTGGGACTCCGGTCTCATTTACCTGCGAGGCTGGGAGTATCCCAGGGTAGTCGGCCATAATGGCCACCATGGCGTCATCGCAGCTTAGCTGATAGAAAATCCTATCAATCAGCTCCACGAATATGTCCGGATCCTCTTTGAGGCCGGGGTTGAGGACCCGTTCAGGATCCTCTGGTTGTGGAGGTGGGCTATTGAGATCCCCTACCGCCTTACGCAGTTCCTGTGATGAAACAACAAGGTAAATATTAATCACGAAAACAAGGGTAGGATGGAAGTAAAAAGAGCGGAAGCTCACCCAGCTTCGAGGGTTGTTCATGGAGAATCCATCCCGTGGCTTGATGCGGAGGAACTCCTCTTCTTCCCCCTTATACAGATCAGATAGAATTTTTGCTAGAGCAGCAACTGAGTCCGGTCCCTTGCGCCCGCAGCGAGTGGCATCATCTTCCTCGTTGAAGTGCCACATGGGGTGGCCTCGATATTGAAGTGGCTGCACCCCCCGCATAATGCATATTGCCATAACCTCGGTTATGGTCAGTCCTGATTTGGCCAACAACTTTATCCGGGCCATCAGATAAAATACGTCTCTATCATCTTCCTCCTGTGGGCTCCGTGGGCGCCAGCTTAGGTGTTTCTTTAAAGGGGCGTAGTCGAACACAGGAAGACCAATCCGGATAGGATCTGGGAGAGGAACATCCTCCATATAAAACCACTCCGAAGGCCAGTCCTCGGACATCTTTTTCAGGGTACCGGATAGGTATCCAGTCCCGGCGATGCGCCATACTTCGGCTCTGCCCACTTGATATATTGATCCCCTCTGTGTACGGGGCACAAGGCAGAACAACTTCTTCCACAACGCGAAATGAGCTTCGCAGCCCAGAAACAGCTCGCAAAGGGCTACGTAACCAGCGACGTGCAGTATGGAGGTAGGGGTGAGGTTGTGCAATAGGAGGCCGTAGAACTCTAGGAGCCCTCGGAGAAATGGATGGATTGCAAATCGGAGTCCCCTTAACAAATAAGGGACAAGGCATACCCGCTCTCCCTTAGAGGGGTTGGGAAAGCTCTCCGCTTGCTCCCCGCCATTATAGGTGGCGAGCCCGGCTCGAACCGGGACCATATACGCTGGAGGGAGGAATCCTTGGGTCTGTAGCTTCACTAATTGGCTGTACGGGACAGAACACTTCTCCCAATCTCCGGGCTTGGGGCTGCGGGAGCGAGAGGAGGAGCTGCGCTGGCCGGCCATGTTGGGATGGATTTTTTCGGGCACGCTCCGATGAATACTCGCTGAGGGAGGATGGTGTGATTTGGATCTGAGGATCCTCGTCTCTTTAATAGACATTCCATTCATATAGATGGGGTGGTAAATGTAAAAACATCCTGGCTCCTCACATTCGCTTGACACGTGGAAGATGGCCATTATTGGACGCAGAAGCCAAGAAGCGCAACATTTACGGGAAGCCGGACACTATTTAACAGGTACTCGGAGTTTGAAGAAGAACTCGCCTTGCAATGCCGAAGACAATCTGCGCGCCGGACTCATCGTCATTGAAGCCTGGTTCGGGGGCTACTGAGGGAGTCCTGGATTAGGGGGTATCCGGACAGCCGGACTATATCCTTTGGCCGGACTGTTGGACTATGAAGATACAAGATTGGAGACTTCGTCCCGTGTCCGGATGGGACTCTCCTTGGCGTGGAAGGCAAGCTTGGCAATAAGGATATGTATATCTCCTCCTTTGTAACCGACCTTGTGTAATTGTGGACGGCTTTCGACTAACCAAAGTACTCATGGATGGCGGCAGTGGATTAAACCTCATCTATGAGGAAACTCTTCAAAAAATGGAAATAGACTGGAACCGCATTGAGCAAAGCAGCACAACCTTCAAAGGAATCATCCCCAGTCAGGAAGCACACTGTGCTGGGAAAATCACACTAGACGTGGTATTCGGCACGCCGAAGAACTATACGTCCGAAGAAATTACATTCCAAGTGGCCCCATTCAGTAGTGGATACCACGCCCTCTTAGGGCGGGAGGCGTTCACGATCTTCCAAGCCATACCCCATTACGGGTACATGAAGCTCAAAATGCCTGGGCCCAACGGAATCATCACTCTCGCTAGTGATCCGGACATAGCACTACGTGCCGAAAACAAAATAGCCGCATTGGCCCTCGAGGCATTATCCGAAGCCCTTGCGGCCGAGGAATTAACTGCGCTGCGCTCCACAGTGGACAAGGACGACGTGATACTTGACAAGAGATCCAAGTCCACCTCTTTTAAACCAGCAGAGGAAATAGTCAAATTGCAAGTCCACCCAACGGACCCTACAAAAACAGCCTCCATCGGGGCACAGTTAAACCCCGCCGTGGACGCCGCACTATGAGAGTTCCTGCGTGAGAACTGGGACATATTCGCCTGGCATCCCTCAGATATGCCAGGAATCCCACGCAGGCTGAGTAAATGGTTGAATGAATTAAATGTCATAAATATGAATTTATATATGTTTCATATGCTTATAACATGGGGAGTAATGACTTCACACATAATAAGTATAGATAGTAAACTTATTGAAAGTTAGCAAACGTAGAATTGGTCACTTGAACAATTCATGAAAGAATATTGAAGGAAGAGAGATTGCACATATAAATATACTATATTGGACATCTTTTGTAATTGTGAGCACTCATTAAAATATGACATGCTAAAAAGTTGATGTTGGACAAGGAAGACAACTTAATGGGTTATGTTTTCCTATATCTGAAACATTATATTGTCTTGGATCATCCAACATGTTGAGCTTGCCTTTCCCTCTCACGCTAGCCAAATTCTTTGCACCAAGTAGAAATACTACTTGTGCTTCCAAACATCCCTTAAAACGAGTTTTGCCATGAGAGTGATCCTTCAAGTAAGTTGTCATCGGTACATGCAATAAAAATTGCTCTCTAAATATGTATGATCTATTAGTGTGGAGAAAATAAGCTTTATATGATCTTGTGATATGGAAGCAATAAAAGTGACAGACTGCATAATAAAGGTCCCTATCACAAGTGGCAATATAAAGTGACATTCTTTTGCATTAAGATTTTGTGCATCCAACCTTAAAATCGCATGACAACCTCTGCTTCCCTCTACGAAGGGCCTATATTTTACCTTTATCTTCTACCTTATGCAAGAGTCATGGTGATTTTCAACTTTACTTTTTACATTTTATCCTTTGGCAAACACATTGTGTTGGAAAGATCCTGATATATATATCCAATTGGATGTAAGTTATCATGAACTATTATTGTTGACATTACCCTTGAGGTAAAAGGTTGGGAGGCGAATCTATAAGCCCCTATCTTTCTCTGTGTCCGATTAAACCTTTGAACCCATAAATATCACGCGAATGTTAGCAATTGTGAAAGATTAAATGATAGTTGAGTATGTGGAGTTTGCTAAATCAAAGCTCTGACATAGACCCTTCCTGAAAATAAGATGATTTGCAATTGTTTGATGACTGAGAATATAGTTTGTTAGTTTCAAGAAAGTTTATGATCTATACTTTAACATGTGAATAGCTTGTTACTTGATCATGAAAAGTTTTATGAGATGAGCTACTGTTATGACATATAATGATGCTAGAAAAGGTGATTGAAATTATATTGATCAAACTTGTGCACTTGCTAGCACTCACACTTCATAAATTATTTCTTTTTATCATTTACCTACTCGAGGACGAGCAGG
Source organism: Triticum urartu (assembly GCF_003073215.2). Lineage (NCBI taxonomy): Eukaryota > Viridiplantae > Streptophyta > Magnoliopsida > Poales > Poaceae > Triticum > Triticum urartu. The sequence goes on along the minus strand of NC_053022.1, from coordinate 257,434,534 downwards.
AATTAAGCTTGGGGATGCTGATACATCTCCAACGTATGTATAATTTATGAAGTATTCATGGCATGTTTACAATAGTTTTATATGATTTTGGTATGATTTGATTAGAACTTACCCGGACTGACGTTATTTTCAGCAGAACTACCATGGTGTTGTTTTTGTGTAGAAATAAAAGTTTTCGGAATACGATGAAAATCAACGGAGAATGTTTCTGGAAAATATGAAAATACTGGAGCAAAAATCAACCGAAGGGGAGTCCTGTGGGTCCCACGAGGGTGGGGGCGCGCCCCCCTACCTCGTGGACTCCCCGAGGGTCCCCCTGACGTGAAATCAACGCCAACTTCTCCTATAAATACAGAAACCTTTGGGAAATAACCTAGATCGGAAGTTCCGCCGCCGCAAGCTTCTGTAGCCACGAGAAATCAATCTAGGCCCTCTCCGGCAACCTGCCGTAGGGGGCCATCATCACCGGAGGCCATGGAGGAGGATCCCTGAGGGGCCATCATCGCCATGAAGGCCAATGACCAGAGGGAGAACCTCTCCCCATCAAGGGGGAGGCCATGGAGGAGGAAGCACAAGGGGGAGAACCTCTCCTCCTCTCTCTCAGTGGCATCGGAGTGCCATCGGGAGGGGAATCATCGCTGCGGTGATCGTCTTCATCAACATCACCACCATCCTCATCTCTTTTACGCGGTCCACTCTCCCGCACCCCACTGTAATCCCTACTTGAACATGGTGCTTTATGCCACATATTATGATCCAATGATGTGTTGGCATCCTATGATGTTTTGAGTACATATCCTTTGTGTTTGGGTTGATTGATGATCTAGATTGGTATGAGTTGTATGTTTTATTTTGGTGCTGTCCTATGGTGCCCTCCGTGTCGCGCAAGCATGAGGGATTCCCACTGTAGGGTGTTGCAATATGTCCATGGTTTGCTTATTGTCTGTGTTGCGTGACTGATTGAAACTCAAACACGGATAAGAGGGACATGGCGTATGGGAATAAAGAGGACTTGATACTTTAATGCTATGGTTGGGTTTTACCTTAATGATGTTTAGTAGTTGCGGATGCTTCCTAGAGTTCCAATCATAAGTGCATATGATCCAAGATGAGAAAGTATGCTAGCCTATGCCTCTCCCTCATATGAAATTGGAATAGTGATTACCGGTCTTGTTAACAATTGCCTAGGACAATTCCACACACCGATCCATCATTATTCCACACTCGCTATTTATAATATTTAGTAATATATTCTAACTTTATGATAACATCACCTACTTTTATATTTTAGCTCTCCGATATCATGCAAAGTTATCCTCTTCATACCCACAACATAGTTTTATTTCTCGTTGCTACACTACAAAAAAAAGACACATCCGTGACATTTTGGGCCGAACGAATTTTTTCTATCATACATATGACACTTCTATGACGATAATTGTGACAAAACCCGGTATCATCATAGATGTGGTGGGCTCCTACTTCTATGACAAAAAAACATGACAGAAAATGGGCTTTTCATCCTGAATGGGCTGGAGACGCAGCTGCATGACATTCTTTGGGCCGTCCATGACGGAAAAAACCATGGTAGAAGCGAGGGGGAGGAAATTTTTGGGGAGTTCCCGGTTACGGTGGGAGGTCGGGGGCCGAGCGATGCGCGTTTCTCTCGTACACGTATGCACGTGTGTGCGAGGCGTTGGCTCTAATTGTTCCCGAGCGAGGCGTTGGGCTCTAATTGAACCCGAGCGATTGCACTACAGGCTACGCGTTACTGAACCCGAGCGATCGATCGATGGCTGTTAACTGAACCCGATCGAGCGGTTCCTTCGCTACTGCTGCTAACTGAAGCCGATCGATGCTGCCTCGGGATGAACAGTGAGCGTTGTGAGGGGGGGGGGGTTGGATGAACAGTTCCCGGTGGGGGTGGATGAACAGGACCCCGTGGTGTTGCCTCTGGATGAACAGGACCCCGATTGATCGAGCCGGTTGGGGCTGCATGAACAGGACCCCGTGGAGGGCTGGATGAACAGGACCACCCCGTGGAGTGCAAGATGAACAGTAGAAGGTGGAGGGCAGGATGAACAGTAGCCCGTGGAGGGGTGGTTGAACAGGAGCCCGTGGAGAGGGCTGGTTGAACAGTAGCCGGTGGAGTAGCGCGCAGTGGAGGCTGGATGAACAGGAGCCCGTGGATGAACAGTCGAAGGTGGAGGCTGGAGGAGGTCGACGGTGGATGAATAGTAGGTCGTGGAGGCTGGAGGGGGTCGACGGTGGAGATGAACAGTATCCCGTGGAGTCCCGTTTTGCGGTACGCCACACCCCTCCCGATGAACAGGACCCCCGTTTCGACCGTAGCGCTCCAACACAAGTCCGTTTCATCCGTTTTGTGGTACGCCACACCCCTCCCGATCAACAGGACCCCCGTTTCGACCATAGGAGGTCCGTTTCCTCCGTTTTGCGGTACGCCAGACCCCTCCCGATCAACAGGACCCCATTACAAACGTAGGAGGTCCGTTTCCTCCGTTGTGCGGTACGCCAGGCCTCGTTTCCATCGCCTGTTCCATCCAAGCCCTCCCGATGAACACGACCACGGATTCTGTTCCGACCCAGCCGGTTGGTTCCCACGCGTTCCGTTGCCTCCCGATGAACACGACGCATTCCGTTGCCTCCCCATGAACACTACGCATTCCATTGCCTCCCCATGAACACGACACATTCCGTTGCCTCCCCATGAACACGACGACGATGCTGTTTCTCTGTTCTGACCCAGCCATGTACACGAGCCCTCGCCGTACGTATGAGCGAGTAGGCATTCGAGATGCCTCCCGTATGTACACATACGTGGCCGTATTTTTTCTTTCTTGCACCCTGGCCGCTGTACGTACGTGTACATGCTACGTGCGCTCCTCTACTACGACACGTGCGCGCCTCTACTATGGCACGTGCGCGCCTCTACATCGACTAGTATGTACGTACACGTTCGCGACCAGAATGACAACGCTATGTACGCTTCGACCAGGTGGGTCCCGACTGTCAGGCACTTCCTTGCCTGCGAAGATGTAGCTGGTGGGTCCCAGCAGTCAGGGGGTGAATCATTTTTTTTGCCCGGATGCACTTCCTTGCGTGCGAAGATGTAGCTGGTGGGTCCCAGCAGTCAGGGGAAACATTTTTTTCGCGAAATACAATGGCCCGTCTGGTGGGTCCCAGCTGTCAGGTAGAGGAATCATTATTTTCTGCATAATAAGGAGGCACTTCCATGCTGCGGCCGTGGACCCAGCTGTCAGCCTCTCCACGTACAGTCCACGTCCGATGGAAGTCGTTCCTTGACCACGTTGACCATGCCGCGCCGAGAGCACCAGGGCGGGGGACGACGGCGAGGCCTAGGAAGGGGACGACACGGAGGCAGGGAAGACTTGGCAGTTGTTTCCCACGCGGAGGGGAGTACGACTGTACGAGGGTTTACTGGTTCATCTGCCGTCGCCGGAGAATAACAACAGGTGTGGGTGAGTAGAGGGATGGCTAGGCCAGCGATGGGAGTACGGTCGGGCGGTGAGGCCTGCGCGGCAGCACAGCCGGTCACGAGGAGGAGGGAGCAGGCTGTCCCGCCGGCGCTTGTTTGAGCGGCTGGAGTAGGAAGAGCAGAGATTGAAGAAGCATGACGGCCGTTGGATGGACATCCAACAGTCAGTGCTTGTGTGTCAACCTTTTTTTAGGAAAGCCTCAAATCTGTGAAAAACAGCATACAACCCATCTGCCATTATTTCTAATAATTTACAGCCCATTTGCTAATTCTTAAGGTTTTTTTGGAGCCCATATTCTTTTTGTTAGCATTACAACCCATATTGTGGCAACGGTTAAAAAATTATATGAAATTTTGCATATTTCGGTGCGGTCCGAACTGTTTTTAATCCCGAAATTTCGACTCACATTCAAACTGATTTGAAAATAATGTATATCAATATAAAATCCAACAAATTCTCCATGCATAAAAATTAATGTAATTTAAAATCTTGAAATGAAAAAAAAGATATTTGAAACTAATTGCCAGTTTGATGTGTTTTAAAAATGTACAACCCATTTCTCATTACTGATGGGCCATTTTCTCGGCCAGCCGAATGAAAGCTCTCCTCGTCTTGAAAGATTTGCAGCCCAACAGGCCTGACAAAGCGACTTACTTGGCAAATCACAAAAAAACTGGGCTGTGGCCGTGGACCCAGCTGTCAGCCTCTCCATGTACAATACTCTTTCGATGGAAGTCGTTCCTTGACCATGTTGACCATGCCGCACGGAGAGCACCACGGCGGTGGACGACGGCGAGGCCTAGGAAGGGGACGACGCGGCAGTGGAAGCCCACGCGGAGAGGACTATGAGGGTTCACTGGTTCGGCTGCGGTGTGAGGCTGCCGTCGCCGCAGGGCCTGGCCAGCGGTGGGAATAGTAGGGGGCGGTGAGGCCTCTACGGTAGCACAGCCGGCCACGGGAGGCAGGAGCATGCGGCACGACCGGCGCTGCTTTGGGCGGCTGGAGCAAGAAGACTAGAGGTTGAAGAAGCACTACGGCCGTTGGATGAACATCGTACGGTCAGTAGAGCTAGAATCGTTCATATTGAGGCACTTCCTTGCTGTGGCAACAAGTCAACTTAGTAGGCCCACAAGTCAGCCTCCCGGCATGGTGGGTCCCAACTTAGGAGGCACTTCCGATGGGTCCGAGCTGACAGCGGGGGGGGGGGGGGGGGGGGGGGGGCGTTTTTTTCGCGAAATACGGTGGCCCGTCCGGTGGGTCCCAGCAGTCAGGGGAGAAAAGATTTTTTTCGCAAAATACTGGTGGCCCGTCCGGTGGGTCCCCGCTGTCAGGTGGAGGAATAATTATTTGCACGTAATAAGGAGGCACTTCCTTGCTGCGGCCGTGGACCCAGCTATCAGCCTCTCCACGTACAGTCCACGTCCGATGGAAGCCGTTCCTTGACCACGTTGACCACGCCGCGCCGAGAACACCAGGGCGGTGGACGACGGTGAGGCCAGGAAGGGGACGACGCGAAGCCGTGGAAGACGCGACAGTGGATGCCCACACGTAGAGGAGTACGAGGGTTCACTGGTTCGCTGCGGTGTGAGGCTGCCGTCGCCGCAGAATAACAGGGGGTGTGGGTGAGTAGAGGGATGGCCTGGCCAGCGGTGGGAGTAGTAGGGGGCGGTGAGGCCTCCGCCGCATCGCAGCCGGCCACGGGAGGCAGGAGCACGAGGCACGACCGGCGCTGGTTTGGGCGGCTGGAGCAAGAAGACCAGAGGTTGAAGAAGCACTACGGCCGTTGGATGGACGTCGTACGGTCACTGGAGCTAGAATCGTGCATATTGACTAAGTTGACAAAGCCCTCCGTCCCCGTCAACATAGTAGGCCCACAAGTTAGCCTGCCACTAAGGTGGGTCCCAGCTAGCAGGGGGTATTCATTTTTTTGTGCGTAATAAGGAGGCACTTCCGGTGGGTCCGAGCTGACAGCAGGGGGAACATTTTTTCGCGAAATACGGTGGCCCGTCGGGTGGGTCCCAGCAGTCAGGGGCAAACGTTTTTTCGTGATATACTGGTGGGCGTCCGGTGGATCCCTGCTGTGAGGTGGAGGAATAATTATTTTCCGCGTAATAAGGAGGCACTTCCTTGCGGCTGCCATGGACCCAGCTGTCAGCCTCTCCACGTACAGTATTCTTCCGATGGAATTCGGTCGTTGACCACATTGACCACGCCGCGCCGACATCACCACGGCGGTGGACGACGACGAGGCCTAGGAAGGGGACGACGTGGAGCCGGGGAAGACGCGGCAGTGGATGCCCACGTAGAGAGGAGTACGAGGGTTCACTGGTTTGGCTGCGTTGCCGTCGCCGCAGAATAACATGGGGTGTGGGTGAGTGGAGTGGTGGGAGTAGTATGGGGGCGGTGAGGCCTCCGCGGCAGCATGGCCGGCCACGGGAGGCAGGAGCAGACGGCACGACCGGCGCTGCTTTGGGCGGCTGGAGCAAGAAGACTAGAGGTTGAAGAAGCACTACGGCCGTTGGATGGACATCGTATGGTCAGTCGAACTAGAATCGTGCGTATTGACTAAGTTGACAAAGCCCTTCGTCCCCGTCAACTTAGTAGGCCCACTATACTGGGTCCCAGCTAGCAGGGGGAGTATTCATTTTTTTGTGCGTAATAAGGAGGCACTTCCTTGCGTGTGAAGATATAGCTGGTGGGTCCAAGCTGTCAGCGGCGGTAACGTTTTTTTCGCGAAATACAGAGGCCATTTCGGTGGGTCCCAGATGTCAGGTGGAGGAAATCATTATTTTGCGCGCAATAAGGAGGCATTTCCTTGCGTGCGGCCGTGGACCCAGCTGTCAGCCTCTCCACGTACAGCCACTTCAGATGCATGTCAGTCGTTGACCACGCTGACCACGCCACGCCGAGAGCACCAGGGCGGTGGACGACGGCGAGGCCTAGGAAGGGAACGACACGGAGGCAGGGAAGACTCGACCGTTGTTTTTGTTTCCCACACGGAAGGGAGTACGACTTTACAAGGGTTTACTGGTTCGTCTACCGTCGCCGGAGAATAACAGCAGGTGTGGGTGAGTAGAGGGATGGCTAGGCCAGCGATGGGAGTACGGTGGGGCGGTGAGGCCTGCGCGGCAGCACAGCTGGCCGCGGGGAGGAGGGAGCAGGCAGTCCCACCGGCGCTTGTTTGAGTGGCTGGAGCAGGAAGAGCAGAGATTGAAGAAGCACGACGGCCGTTGGATGGACATCCAACAGTATACAGGCCATCTGTGGAAAGCCTCAAATCTGTGGAAAACAGCATACAGCCCATCTGCCATTATTTCAAATAATTTACAGCCCATTTGCTAATTCTTACGGGTTTTTTGGAGCCCATATTCTTTATGTTAGCATTACAGCCCATATTTTGGCCACGGTTAAAAAATTATACGAAATTTTGCATATGTCGGTGCGGTCTGAATTGTTTTTAATCCCGAAATTTTGAGTCACATTCAGACTGATTTTAAAAATAAATGTGTATCAATATAAAATCAATAAATTGTCCACTCATAAAAATCAATGCAATTTAAAATCTCGAAATGAAAAAAAGATATTTGAAAATAATTGCCGGTTTGATGTGTTTTAAAAATGTACATCCCATTTCTCATTACTGATAGGCCATTTTCTCGGCCAGCCGAATGAAGCTCTCCTCGTCTTGAAAGATTTGCATTCCAGCAGGCCTGATAAAGCGACTTACTTGACAAATCACAAAAGAACTGGGCTATCCATTTTCAGAAAGAAAAAAAACTACTGGGCTGGTCTGTGGTAAACATAAAAGAAAAGGCTGTCTAGACAGGCCAGAGTGTCCCGCACAACCTAGTATTTCCGAACGGATGTGTAGGCCGGGGCGCCTCTTCGTGAACTGTGGCAAACTCGCAACCATCCACCGACTCTTCGCCTTTCCCTCTCGATTTTGAACTGCTGTCGTACGCTCTTCCTCTCCCTCCTCCATTTTCCTTCATCCCTTCACCCTTTCTTCTGCCATTGTTCGATCGTATTCTCCATGGAGGGAACAGGCCGGAAACGACCCCGTTATTCTTGCCCCGATCTGAAAGATGACGTGGTGGAGGAACTCATTGACCGGTGCGACGTCATCACCTCGGCTAGCATGGCAGGTGCGTTCAAGCCCATTCTCGACTCAACTAATAACATCATTACAAAGAACCCAAGAGTCAAGGAGCAGCTTGATCTCCCCTATCTTCTTTGCCGTGACCCTGATGACTGGCGCCGGCATGATGGAGGCCTCACCCTGTGCCAGTTGATGCCGCTTGATAATGATACGTATGATGTTAAGATGCCATCGCTCGAGGGCAAGGCTTGGGCGGGCGCAAATGGAGATTGGGTTGTTTACATTGGGTCCAACTGCGAGTGGGAACTTGTGAATGTGTACACTCGTCACCAGGTTCCACTTCCAAAAATCTCAGCACACTGCCCAGAGGTTGAGCACACCGGTAATGTACGCACGTTCAAATACGATCATGGTGACTGTCTTCTATGGAAGATAGCAATTTGTCGAGTTCCCAACCGCTCTTGGAATTACAACAACTATCAAGTTGTTGCTATCTTCGACAAGCTTGTTGCCGTCCTTCGTGGTTCGTCTCGATGGATATTGCTCAAAAATCAGTTTCTGTACACGGATGAGTACTGTGATGCAATTCAATACGAGGGCCTTGTGTTTGCTGCCACCACTCGTGGCACTGTTTTTGCATGGCATCCTAGTAGTTTCGGTACGTTTGTCTTCCACCGTAATTATAATTGTTTCATCCACATGCATGCGGGTTAGCAAGTTTCCCTTTACTAATTAACCTTCTTCTTGTGTTTCCAAGGTCCTGTGAACATCCCACCACATATACTTGAAAATTTTTATAACCAAGGGGGAGATGACGATGGTGATGATCACGAGCATGAGGACGAGCAGCGCCGATATACTCTGTGGCGCCTGGCAACTAATTCTGATGGATCACCTCTTCTTGTGTGTATACAACCCACTGATGATGTTACTGGTAAGGAAGCAGGTGTCTCCCATGGTCGCACTCTCCAGACCTATTCCAACACTCGTTGCATGGTGTTCGGGATGGATACTAGTGTGCTAGCGCCAACTCCTTCTCCCTGGCACATAATTGATAGTCTTGGAGAAAACTCGCTCTTCCTTGGACAAAACTATCCGATGATGGTGAAAGGCGATCCAACTGCTGCTGACAAATTTATGAGAAGCAACTGTGTCTATACCTCGGACATTTGGGTGGTTCCCTACCCTCGTACTAATATAGTAGGCCGCTTCAGCCTGGATGATCGGTCCTGCGTTGGTCTCCAGATCGGCAACAGATGGCCCGTCCCAGAGAATCAGTTGTGGTTCAAAGCAAGCGTTTCCAACGCCGCAGAATGGTTGAGTTGAAGTTCATTTCATGGCCTATTATTTGTTGTGTGGTGAAAACTTTAGTATTTATAATGTATCCTCGTTGTCAATGTGGGTTGATGACCTGTTGTATGTAATAAAATGATATGCCTGTGATAAACTTACTAAATTTATGAATGGCTTTCGAGTCGCTTCTCTAAATTTGTACTAGCTTCACATGCTTCGCGCGTCGGGCGGTTTTTTTACTGTAGCCATATGTTAATGTGTTCGTTGTACGTAACCAGCACCTCGAATCCTCGATACTAGTATACTATATACTAGTAGGAGTAAGTAGTAGGAGTAGTAGGGTGGCATGGGCCAGAACAAGCATTCATGTCCAGGAGTACGACACACGCCACCACCACAACATCCATCTGACACCATATTATTTCTTGGAGTCCGTGCTAGAGCAATCTCTTCAACCTCGTCGTTTCTCTAAGGCTGGTTATAGTGGGGAGTAACTTAGACTAGTGTCATGCGTATGAAACTAGTCTTTGTTACTACCTTCATAGTGCAAAGTAACATACAAGTAGTATCATAGATGATTGCATTTATTACATTATAGACTCATTTTGCTTTGGTTTGCGTTATGTTATAGTAACATATTATGTTACTCCAAACATTTCTCTCCTCATTAACTATATGCCACATAAGCAAACTTGTCTTGAAATGCGCTATGTTACTTGCTAAGTTACTCCCACTATGACCAGCCTAACTTCAGCCATCACGCGGCGGGCGAGGTAGGGGTTTGCCGATAGTCGGTTTCCTTAACTGCGGTCCCACTTGTAAGGCCAACTCCAACGCACGACCCCAAATGGACCTCCGTTTTGCACGAACTCCAACGATAATTTTGACTAGAAAAGCAAGACCAGAGAAAACAAGAACCACAAGAATACATTTTACTACTCCTGTAAGTTGGATTAGTGCCTTCTCGATGCATTCATTGTTGATCTACGGACGCTCGAACTTGCGTGCTTCTTTCTTCTTTGAGTGTAAAGAAGTAGACGTTGCTTCCTCGCATCTAGTCTCATGTCTAGCCTCTATTCTAGTAGGAGTATCAACAAGTGCACTAATCTCATCCGATAGCAGAACCAAAGATTTGGTCGGGTTCTTCCTCCTTTTGCCGACACGTGGGATATCCAGCATCCAGGTCGTGTCATGAAAGAAAATAGAGTGGTAGTTGAAGCCACGATATGTGCATCTTGGGTTAAACTATAAATAGAATCTTACTACTCTTGAGTAACTCCAAAAGCGGCCACCGAAGATCTTTATTGGATTTGTTTTTCATCACCAGCACGTCGAGGTGAAAGATGTGCAAGTTCAGTGTGTCCTCTTGCTTTTTCACTGACACATGGGGCCGCATGTGAGCAAACAGATGATGGGCTCCGCGTGTCCGCTGGCTGGCTGAGAAGAGAGATAGAGGAGGGCTGAGCATGGACTGCAGGGAATTTGTTCTACGTACCTCGATATAGTGGGGTGGCATGGGCCATAACTCAGTAGCATTCACGTCTAGCAGTACGGCACACGCCACCCACACGAGTCCCATCCGACACCAATTTTCTTGGAGTCCGTGCTACAACCATCTCTTCTCCCTCCTGTTTTCTCAGCCATCCGACAAGATAATTACTGTAGTATCATATACTACTACATGGATTTGATGGAAAGATAAAAATACATACGGATCCATCAACGTTCAATGGCATCCTTAAGCCCTAGTGCGCCGGGTCACCAACCAACGTGTGAGGAGCAGCGGCGTTGGTGGCGAGCTCAACGTGCTTCTGAACAGTGCCGTCCAAGGTTGCCCTGCGCTCCAAGAAGGCCAGCATCCTATCGTCCTCCTCTTTCATATAGTAGTCCTTGTGGACGATTTGCGCGTAGACCTGGGTGATTATGTCGATGGTGTCTTGCTGCGCCAGGTGCTGTGCGGCGAGCGCGACCTCGAGGTGGGCATTCTCCGGTGCGAGGGCGGGCAGTCACAGGGCCACCAGTGTGTCGAAGAGGTTGTTACCATAGTGGCCGTTGAGGGTGGTGGGCATCGCAGAGCCTGGGTGTGTCGGCTGGAGGCTTACGTCAAAGTCGTCCGCAAGCTTCTTGATGATGGTGAACTTGTCGAGGAAACCGACGAGGACCTCGTCGAACAAGGAGATGAAGCTGTCGTCCAAGCGGCCCCTCGCCCTAGCGGCCTCAAGCAATACTACCTGGAGACGTTCCTCGGTGCCGGGCCGCAGGCCGACGTCATGCACCATCTGGCACAGCCGGCTGATGCTCGCGCTCATCGCCTCCATGGGTCTAGCGTAGCTTCTAGTCAACTGATCTTGCGATTCGAGTGATCACTCAGCCCTTGTTAGCGTGCGTAGGTGCGTAGGATTTCATACTACTCCTCGGCCCTCTACTGCACCTGCCTTTGGTTGTATGATAGGTGGGCCAGCCACCCCCTAGGGCCACGTGTCATTCACCCAAAGGCAGTTGCCGTAAGTCAATGAAGCTGCGTCCCCTCCGTGCCGGTGCAGTATAGTCATCTCACCAGACCTCTAGTTGGGGCCAAACGAGAGAAGTTTGATGTTTACTGGTTTATTGGTCCCCTTTGCATTTTGCGCCAAGTTTTGACCTTTGATTTAACTATTAAATGTTAATGCATGTAAACAAAAATGTTGTGTAAGTCACCTTACGAAAACCAAATAATCCCAAAATACTTAGGCATGGTGCATTAACTCCCTCCTTGTTTCTTATTTCGTGACATATCAACCAATGAGAGATGTGGGCCGTGCATGCTTTCAATGACTTGAGACTACCAAACATGACATGTAGTGTTTAGTTCATTGCATGTAATCCTATTATTACTCTAGTTAGGAGTAGAAAAAAAACATTAAGTTCTCTCGCCGATAGGAATAAAACACCATGTATTTATTTATAGAGGGAGTAGTACATTTTTTGTGACATGCATTACTAGATATTGCTAGTCAAATACTAAAATCCAGATGGACGTGGTAGTACTCCTAAATCCAGATGGTGGTGCTACTAGTACTAGTAGTCGTACTACCAATGTAGTAGTAGTACTATCACTATACTATCCGTTGGTCAAATTATTACGTGCTGCTCCTCACTGTGAAGTGACAAGACCCTGCGCCGGAGATGACACCTGAGTATAGGCGCCGTGTTCGGCATACCATAGTCAGCCTCACCGTCTGCAGTCACTATCATCATGGGTGTAGAGCTAGCCTGCTTACAACTAGCCCTGTTCGATATAATTTCCCGTGCGTAGATGCCCGTGCATTGCACGGAACACCAAGATTGGGGGTGGACGGCTCCGGCAGCGGCCATCGCGCCAGATTTTTCCATGGCCTTCTACTCCTAGATGTGGTGGGGAGGAGATGAGGCTGCTTGTGAGAGACAAGGAGTTGTTTGTAAATAGGGAACAAGTGCGGGCATCTTTTTGCAAAAATGGAGAAGCTTGGTTTGTATGTGTCAGATCTAGATCCGACGGCTATTGGTGAAAGATGGGAGGCACAACATCATCACCAACTCATGACCTGTTTGATTCGCAGGATTTTGAAACATAGGAATAGCCGAATAGGACACGACAATATTACAAGTTTCAAACTGATATTACAAATGTTAGGAGTAATGTTGCACCGACGAAGAGGGAATTACTAGGAAGTTTACGTAAGAACTTTCGTTACTTTAGGTGGATGCAGCATTATCGTACAAACTAAAATCCACCGCCCTGACAAGTCACTAATGGGCAAATAAGTTTTCGAGTCTCTGGCCACTTGATGTTTCAAAAACAAATTCAGCTTCTGCGGAGAAATGAGCTCCACCGTGTACCCGCGCGGGTGTGGCTGGGCACGAAGCGTGAGTACGTGCACGGTGCACCTATTCTCTTCTTGTATACGTACACCACCTACATGGGGTTGTGTGAGAGAGATACAAACCTAGAGAGATATGGTGTGTGGGTTCTTGAGAGTTTTTTTGGGGGGGGGGGGGGCAAAAAAAAATTTTTAAGGGGGGTCAATCAAAAATTTTGACATACGCAATGTGTGTGAAATAGAGTCCTGGATATAACATATATATAGAGGGGGCGATCCACGAGAAGAGAGTGGAGGTATCATCGTCTTGAGGTGTCCATAGAATCGAAGAGAGGGATGATGATGATGTGTGTGTGTGTGTGTGCACGCGCGATCGATAAAGAGTGCCATCGAATTTGTTTGTGCCCACGTCAAATATATAGAGTGGCTGGCCTACTGGAATGTGAGACGGGACATGTGCAGTTTGTCTCTGTGGCATGGATACCTACCTGCAGCACTCGACTATTGGTGTGTGGTGGGGGAAGAGGGAGGCCCAATTAACTATAGAGGTACAATGGCTGGTATATGTGTGGAGGAGGAGAGAGGCCTACCTCATGTATTAAGGAGATCGATCTGCCTCATGTATTAAGGGAGATCGATCGGCATCCATGCATATGTGCAGGAGATGAATAAGGTTGGGAGAGAGACAGAGCTAGAGTGTTGGAGGGGGTGGTAGTGGAGTTGCTTCTAACAAATGGTGGGATAGGCTTGCTAGACAAACGGAGGGCACGCCCGCAATATGAATAAGAGAGGAGATGGCTGCTTGTTGTCTGTGCACGTGCGTGTGAGAGATGGGTCAGGAGGCATGCACGAATGATGAGGGGGGACGATGTGTCTGTGGTAAGCAGACGTAACTACATAGGAAGATAAATCGCCCTTTGTAAGATAAAGGAGAGACATATCTTGTGAGGTACGTCGATCGATGGGGGGGTAGTTAAAGTCGATCTAGGTATATGTTGGGAGATCGATCGGTATACATGCATGTGTGTGTTAGAAGAAAATGAGGCACGAGGAGAAGGATAGAGAGAGAGGGATGCATGTAGGAGGTGGTACGAGAGACATACTATATCGAGGGCGAGGAGTGTGCGAGTACGAGAACGATGAAAAGAGTGGTGGGAGTGAGGCATGGACGGTGACAAGAGAAGAGGGGAAGCTTGTGTTTGTGCTAGGCACACCTGGCTAGAGAGGCATATCGATCGATGTGTGCCGTAAAGAAGGAGCTGGGGGGCCTACACACACCATGGGTGAACGACCTAAAGTGAAAAGACGAATTTGCGCGATGGAGCTAGAGAATGATGAGGGAGGGTGAGAGGGATGCGGGCGTGTGCATGCACAAGAGAAAGTTTAGCGCTAGCTACAAAGGTAAGAGGGTTGTGTGGGTGTAAAAGACGAATAGAGATCATATATACTTCATTATAAAAAGCGAATTCGGATATTTGAAGAATTTATCATAGTGTTTCAAACTGACGGATGTGTGAATATATATAACGGTGATACACATGGTGTGGTTATGAACATGGTATACTACATTTAATATCTTTTATCTCTACTCTTATAAAAAAACGGAGTTGTTGATGATGGTGTGCCTGCCATCCTGCATTATAGGCCGTCTGATTTATATCTGGTGGATAGTAAGGAAACTATGATGGTTGAAGTTGGCAACAATCATGATTGTAGATTCTTATTGAAATAGAGAAACGAATTCAAATTTAGTTCGAATTGCAGCGGTAGTATAGACATTTGGAATGCACTAAAATGTTGGTATGAGTTGGTTACATGCATTATACACCAAGCGAAAAAATTTAATCGGACATAACATAGATTCATACTCCCTCCTTCCATCTATATAGGGCGTAATGAGATTTTTAAGACCGCCTTTGACTATTGACAAGATTAATAGTACATGACATGCACAATGTGAAAATTATATCATTGAAAGAACCTTTCACAGACGAATTTAACGGTGTGCTTTGTGTAAGTTGCATGTCATATATCATTGCTCTAATATTTGGTCAAAGTTAGCATCGAAAAACGCATTAGGACCTATATAGATGGAAGGAGGGAGTAGATTTGAATAGCATTTGTATAGTAAAACGGGGCAAGACTCTCTCTTTGTGTGATGTGAATAGTTTTATTTTTTTCGTTTTCTTTTTGGTTGAGGGAAGTGCGAATTGATTTGGTACGTACAAGTACAATATTACTACATGTTAGGCTTGTCCCTAAAATTCAACCCGCGTCTTGTTATATCCTGAAAATTTAGATATCGTGCTCCCAAAACTCGCGCCTTCACAACCCGTGCCTTGCTATCCCGAAATTACAACGTGCGCGAAAACTCCCTCCAGCTGCCAAATCCCGACACGCGAAATCCCCCTTCTAACCCTGAGCCGAAAGGGCCGCTAGTTCAAATCGGTGGGGGGTACTTTTGTAACACACCCTACATTTTGGACAAGCGCGTTCCTAAGTCATGCTTCACCCCCTCCCATCGCCCCCTTTTCGCCATTCGAAATCCCAGGCCGCCATAACCTCTCTGCTCCAGCCGCGAAACCCCACCCTCCTCCGTCCGCCACGTCACCGCTGCCCAGTCGGAGCCTCTTCCCCGACGACGTCGTCCAGCGCAACAGCTCGACGTCCCTCGTCCACCTCCCCGGATGAGGATCCGTCGTCCATCTCGCCGTCCCACCAGTTCAGCCGCCCCGTCCTCCACCAACAAGGAGCTGCTCCGACGATCGCCTCGTCTATCGCGGCTGCTCCATCCCCACAGCGTCGCCTTAACCTGCCACACCGGAACTGCAGCATCCTCACCGACTCCTCGGACGAAGCCGAGGCCTACTCGGTGCCACCAAAGAGGTTGTACACTATCGCATCGCAACTTCTCCTTAACTCGACCTCCTGGCGCCGATGGTGCTCCATCCCGCACCCCCATGGAGCGGCTACCTTGAAGCCGGCGCCACGGGCAACATCTCCACGCTGGCTCTCCCCCAGTGTGAGGCCCCTTCGGCGGCGGCGTCCATACTAGCCGGATCTGCTGCTGCTGCTCCGGCTCTCGCTCGATCGCTCGCTCGCCCAGCTGCTGTTGCTGCTCTCCCCCTCGCTCGTGCTGCTGCTCTGCTCTGATTAAGCCACACTTTAGTCGACTGAATCGACTTTTGGGTCAGTCGATTTTCAGGGGTTGGGGGGCTCGCTGGAGTTAAGGAAGAACCACCCGCAGTGGGGACGGGGGCTCGCCGGAGAGGTACCCACTATCTATCTTAGGGTTCAGGGTGGGGGGGGCGGGGGGCCTAGAGGGCTGGCCGGGGTGGCGGTGGCGAGTTGTTTCGGGGCGGCGAGGCGGCGCTGGGGCTGGCGGTTCGGCTGGTGGTGGCTGGCGGCTCAGGGGGGTGCAGGTTGAAGATGAACTGCAGGCCCTCCCTAAACTACATGTCAAGTGCCTCTCTGCTACCATTGCGTTCAGTTTCGACAGTAGCATTTAGATTCCATAGTAAATTTCAGTTTTGACAGTTAAGTTCAGAGTCAATAGTTTTTACCTCATCTGTTGTAGTCAGGTGGTTTTTGGTGATGGTAATTTTACATCCATTTTACATCATCTATTGGAGATGCTATTAGAATCCCACTTGAGATTGACGATGTCTGTCTTGTGCTGCTTCATCCTTGACGTCTTACGGCTCACCGGAGCTGCTCCAACGACAGAACGATCCGTCACAACAGAGCAGTGCCCTGGACGCCATCTACAGATTCCTCAGATCTTCCTCCACACCTCCGACAGCCACCTCCGCCTCAACTGCTTCAGCGACCAACCCAATGATGTTGAGGTCGACACGGCTACGGCAAAGAGGTTGTACACTTGTTGCATCACTTATTACTATACATTCACATCCAATCATTAGGGCTATTTGGTTCAACGGAAAAACATCGATCCACTGGTTGTTACCATCACTCTAAATGTCTACATGCTCTCCTTACATAATCTCACCATATTTTTTCGTATGCATGTCAGATATTGTACACAGTCATGCTGAACATGTAGAGAAAAAGAGAAGAGTTTTGCGCGGCAATACAATGTCATGCAGACATCGCTCCATGGTGGGTTCAATGGCAAACCCTCCCCATCCCTTTCCAGATTGTAATCCAGAGGAAGATATCTGTTCTGAGGCGGATTCGGACGCCACTGACCACTCCTATATACCCCCAAGGTGTTTGCTCTACCTTGGCATGATGATGTTAGTCATATCATGCATATGTTGCCTTGCAGTGCCTACTTTTAACATCATATATGTCATCTGCTTAGTTTAGACATGTTCTGTAATGCCACCTGTTTAGTTTCTATATCATATATGGGAATTATGCAGTCTCATGTCTTTTAGCCAGCCATAATATATGTGAAATGTGCAATGCCATCCGGTTTAACCAGGCATCATATATTTGAATGATATCTTGCCCATCCTTTTCTTCATTACATTTCCATTTGCCGACAATGTTTGTACATTAAACTACTCTTCCTGTGAATCAGCCATTTGGGTGGGAGATGGAAAAAATCTGGAGTGAAAACAAGGCCTTCAGAGTAGACAGTGCTACCTGTCGAAGCAGATCTCTTGTTGGGTCCCGATAGCTCCTCAGAGATGGATTCAGAGACAGATGACCAGTCCTATTCCCCCACTGAGGTGTATGCTCTAACTTGGCACGGTTATACTGCTCATATCATGCATACGGTGTCTTGCATTGCATAGTTTAGACATCATATACACAATATTCAACACCATGTTCTTAGTTCAGACATCATATCGAATGCCCTCTGTTTAGCATATAAATCACATATGTGAATTAAATGATGCAATCCTGATTACTTATATAACATGTAGGTGAATTATGTCATGCGATCCTGTTTAGTTATTCATCATATCTTTGAATTATGTTATGCTATGCTATCTAGTTTATATAGACATCATATATGTGAAATTATGTCATGCTATCCGTTTTAGTTAAACAATATACATGTCAACTATTTCATGCCCTCTTTTTTCCACACTATCTATTGCATCTGTCTCTCATACAATGTCTGTACATTCAACTATGTTTCCTGTTTATCAGCCATTTGAATTGGAGCGGGTGATGCCAGTGCTACCTCTTGGTGGAGATAGCACCCTAGTTGCACATGCACAAGAACCAGCCCTACCACACATAACCCAAACTCTCGAAGATTGTACCCTTACTACGATGGACAGAGAACTAGCTTCACCCAATCTAACCCCAACCCCAGCCGATAGTAACCCAGTTCCTGTTGACATAGCACCATCTCCACCACAGAGCTCCCAAACAAGAGCAGTTAGTAAGGCAACTGTAGTGCCCATAGGGCCAGTACTATCACGGCGAACCCCAACTCCACCAGTTAGTACGCCTATTCCTGTGGAGGAAGCACAACCAGCTAGTCGTAGTTTAGCATCTATCGCATTTGATGTTGTTAAATCGTATGTGCGTATCTTCCCATCTTGGAAATATTATACTGAAGATGAAGGAAAATGGCAGTTGCAGGTGTTTGTCCAGGAGTTATGTGTAAGTAATGTTATTCATGGCAATTACTTTGCTTCGTCCCATACATCCTACCTCCATGATGGTTATAATACAACAAATTTTCCCATTTTTCTCTATAGAGAAGGACCGATTTGGAAACTCAGGATGAGGTAACATGTGCTAATACCTCTGCTATCTTCAAGAATGCTTGGTGGCAGTATCGGAATTACCTGAAGAAAACGTACTTCACCGGCAAAGAAGCTCATCAAATTCCCTTACGTTCTCCTGAGACACATTTACTGGACAATGACTGGGAACGCCTTGTTCTGTACTGGTCCCGAACCAAGAATGTGGTAAGGTCTATGAGCTCATTTTCTATTTTTAAGTATTATATTCTTGCGTCTTACTGTACTTTGTTCATGTAGAACAAGTGCCTAAACCTGAAGAACAACTGTTCTAATTTAAGATTCCATTGCTACCATAGGACATAGATATATGTTTGTTTGAAGCTTTTATTATGTACTATTACTTGGCAATAGAAGACTTGGTAGTTTAATCCTGTCCACCTTACTAATGAACTGGTTCACCGAAATGAGTTTCATATACTAGTACATGCTAAACTTGTTATGTGTCTGCTTGTTTCTTCTTTTAGAATGCTGACAGAATATTGGGGAAGAGTGCCTTATTAAGCAACGGTAAAGGAAGTAATGCAGATAAGGTTCAGGATAGTGACACATCCTGTCTTGGTTTAGTGTTGGAGTTACTGGCCACTACCGCTTGCACAAGCTATTCAAACTCACTATCTGAATCAGTTCAGTTTCTTGAGTCTCAACTACAAGCTGAAAGACATCGATCAGCTGTGCTGCGACAAGAAGCGGAAGGACTGCGGAAGTCCCTGGAGCATTCAGATGCATACTTTCTGGTGCAACAGCAAGCGTTGGAGGATTTTAGCACCAAACAGGACAAAGCTAATTAGCTTGCTAAGCTTATTGCCAGCATGGTGGATACCCAGGATAACGTTTCTTGAGCTCTTCTGAAGTTGTTTCAGTTATGCTCTTGTTTTGCTGCCGCGTTTATTTGCACTGGTGGCCAATTTTGACAGGCAGTGTATATGATATGCTACTTTGTTCCCTATATTTGCACTGGTGGCGAACTTTGATGCCCAGTGGATGTAATATGTGTAATAGCCGTGATAACCCAGCGTTAGTTGCTTGCTTATTTATTTCCTTGTTGTCTTGTTTATTTGTTTGCTTGTAGTCATTGCAGTTCTTTTTCCGCAGGTAACTAGTGGCTGCAATAACCTATTTTTTAAAACTAGGCCACAATAACCATGGGCTAATATTTACTATAGTGACACTGGGCCTCCTATGGGTCGTAGAAACAATGGGCCTTCTACGGGCCGTAGAAACAGTAGGCCTTCTACGGGTCGTAGAACCAATGGGCCTTCTACGGGCCGTATCATCAAGGAGCCTTATACGAGCCGTATGATCGATTGGCCAAACATGGGCCAATAACAGGCCGCATTATGGCCGTAAACGGGCTAGAGTTGGAATCGTCCGTTCATGGGCCGACCGTAACGGGCCATCGTTAATAGGCTGTATTTGATGACGCTATGAAAACGGCCCAACGTATTAACGGACCACAAGCGGGCCGACTGTAACCACGGGCTGAATTTGGCCCACAAGCAGAAAATGATAGTAACGGGCCGTAAGTAAACGAATGCTGGAAATGAGCTCAAGAATAAATGGGTTCTGAGAAGGCCGAAAGATAACATGGGCTAGAAACGGCCCAACGAAATAACGGGCCGTTAATGGGTATAAAGTGATACACTGTTCATTACGGGCCAGTTTCACCACGGGCCGTTAATGGGTGTAAAGTGATACACTATTCATTACAGGCCAGTTTCACCACGGGCCGTTAATGGGTGTAAAGTGATACACTATTCATTACGGGCCAGTTTCACCACGGGCCGTTAATAGGCCAAGAGTTACATAGGGCCTCATATGGGCCGAAAGACGTCATGGGCCAGAAGTGAAAACGGGCTGGAATCATATTGGATGGCCCAGATGACGCTACTGGGCCTAATTCGGATAGGGCGTAACGGGCCTTGGGTTAGCGGGCTATAAATGGGCTATATGCGAACATGTCGTTAACAGGCCTTCCATGGGCCGGCCCGCCACCTTTTGACCAAGTCAAACGGGCCGGCATTTTCACAAGAATGGGCCTCTGTTGGGCCATGCCACGTGTCGACGTATCATAGGCGCCTTCCGTCCAATGAGTGGTTGACATCTGTCCCAACGATGAGCCGACACGTGTTTCCTCCAGCCAATGATGATTTTACACGTGGAAAATCCACATTGGTCCGGGCTGTTAACGGGTTATCGGATCCAAAACCCGACCCGATAGCTTAACGGCATTCCGTTACAGTGGATGCCACGTGTCGGTCACCCTTGACGAAAGCACTTCTGTGACGCGCGATTTATCGCCATGGAAGTGGACACTTCTGTGATGATAATTTTGGTAATGTCATGGAACACTTCTACCACATCACAGGTATGACTATCTTGATTCTGTCATAAATTTGTCATGGATGTACATGCATGACAAAAAAAGTGACCTACTGTGACAAACACGTATCATCACGGAAGTGTATTTTTTTGTAGTGCTAGTTGGAAGCAAACGTTTGGTGTACGTAGAGTCGTTTCAGTGGCAGATAGGGCTTGAGAGAATATTGATCTTACCTTTATCTCCTTGTGGGTTCGACACTTCATACTTATCACTTCCACCTTTGGAAATTGCTACGATGATTCCCTGCACTTGGGGATTATCAATGGGTTGCCGCACAATGATCTCTGCGCATTTTGTGACCAGGAGCTCGAGACGATCGATCACCTGCTCCTCCACTGATCGTTCTCCTGGACCATCTGGCACGAGATTTTTGCGTGGTGCCGTGTCGCGATCCCCCTCCCCAGGACCCCGAGGCCTCCTTCTTAGGCTGGTGGTCGGCCATGGTCACGGCCGTACCTACCGCCATGTGCAAAGGGCTCTCCTCCTTGGTGCTTCTCTCCGCTTGGTCCATTTGCCATCACCGCAATGCATGCATCTTCGACAATGCCAGCCCCTCCACTGTGCTACTTCTCCAGGCCATCAAGGACGATGCTAGGGTTTGGGCTATGGCCGGCGCTAAAGACATAGCTAATCTCATGCCACCTTGAACTCTCTCAGGCTGAGCATCCCGTGTTCTGCTCGTGTAACCTCCCTCTACGCCTCCTAGCATACGTAGTGGGTGGTTACCCCCTTGTAATACTCTTGTTTCCCCTACCTATCAATGGAGTGATACACAATCATTGCGTATTCGCGAAAAAAAGAAATGATGATGAACTTCAATATGCCTACTTTG
This sequence comes from Triticum urartu, assembly GCF_003073215.2. Classification (NCBI taxonomy): domain Eukaryota; kingdom Viridiplantae; phylum Streptophyta; class Magnoliopsida; order Poales; family Poaceae; genus Triticum; species Triticum urartu. Next base: position 257,412,841 of record NC_053022.1, on the reverse strand, counting down.
AGAATGTTGCACGGGATTGTGAGCAATCTTAATAGCACTTTCACTGTCACAAAGCAATGGAACATGTTTCACATAGATCCCATAATCTTTAAGAGTTTGGGTCATCCAAAGTAAATGAGCACAACATGAACCGGCGGCAATGTATTCCGCTTCGGCGGTGGATAAGGATACAGAATTTTGTTTCTTGGAGGAGCAAGACACAAGAGATCTACCAAGAAATTGACAAGTACCCGAAGTGGAATTTCTATCAACCTTGTCACTAGCATAGTCTGAGTCGGAGTAGCCAACAAGATCAAAACAAGACCTCTTAGGATACCAAATGCCAAAATTTGGTGTGTGAATTAAGTATCTCACTATCCTTTTCACAGCCTTAAGATGACATTCTTTGGGGGCCGCTTGATATCATGCACACATGCACACACTTAGCATAATATCGAGATAGGAGACGCATAAATATAACAATTAACCAATCATAGAGCGGTAAACCTTTTGGTCAACCGATTTGCCATCCTTAGTCAAGTCAAGATGTCCACTAGTAGGCATGGGTGTTTTCATACCTTTGCTTTCTTGCATGTTGAATAAGTACTTGGTGTACTTTGTTTGAGAAACAAAGGTGCCCTCCTTAGTTTGCTTGATTTGCAAACCAAGAAAGAACTTGAGTTCACAGATCATAGACATCTCAAACTTCTTCGACATTAGCTTCCCAAACTTTTCACTAAAATGAGGGTTAGTCGAACCAAATATGATATCATCAACATAAATTTGGCACACAAATAATTCACCATTAACCCTTTTCGTAAAAAGAGTAGAATCTATCTTTCCAATCTCAAAGCCATTTTCAATAAGGAACTTGGTCAAGCATCTATACCACGCTCTAGGAGCTTGTTTAAGACCATAAAGGGCTTTGTGAAGTTTGTAAACATGGTCGGTTTTCTTAGGATTAACAAAGCCGGGAGGTTGTTTAACATAAACTTCCTCCTCAATTTCACCATTTAGAAAAGCACTTTTAATGTCCATTTGGTACAAGGTAATATCATGGTGATTTGCATAGGAAAGTAAGATGCGGATGGACTCAAGTCTAGCAACGGGGGAATATGTCTCACCATAGTCCATACCTTCGACTTGAGTGTAGCCTTGGGCGACAAGACGTGCTTTGTTGTGAACGACTTGTCCATCTTCGTCTTGCTTGTTGCGAAACACCCATTTGGTACCAATGATGTTGTGGTTGTTGTCGGGCTTCTCGACCAATGTCCACACTTGGTTTCTCTCGAAGTTTTGTAGCTCTTCATGCATGGCATTTATCCAATCCGAATCTTCCAATGCTTCTTCATCCTTCATAGGTTCAATGCTAGAGATGAATGAATAGTGTTCACAAAAATTAGCCAAACGAGTTTTAGAGCGAGTGATTCTCCCGGTTTGGATATCATTGTAGATTTGTTCGACGGGATGGCCTCTTGAGATTCTTGCTTGAACTCGTGAGAGCTTTTGCTTAGGTCGGGGTGGAACATCTTCTTCATCATCTTGTCCATCTTCTTGGCCTTCTTTGTTGTTGATGTTGTCATCCTCTTGTCGTGGTGGAGAAGGAGGTTGATGAGGTTCATCTTGGCGTACTTCCTCGTTTCCTTCTTCTTGGCGTGTCCCACTTGTGGATGCCTCCGGGTCAACTCTTAGTTCACCTTGTCGTGAGGTAGAAGCTTCCACTTGGACAGACGAGGTACTCTCCTTCACCTCCGTTGGACGAATCTTGCCAATAGACAAGTCTTGGATTGCTTCCGAAGGGTCTTTGTCTCCTACATCAATTGGCAGTTGCTCTACTTGCGAGCCGTTAGATTCATCAAACTTCACATCTATCGTCTCTTCAACCTTTCGGGTGAAACTGTTGTAGACACAGTAAGTGTGAGAGTTTGAGCCATAACCAAGTAGAAAACCTTCATGAGATTTAGGAGCAAATTTAGAGCGACGATGCTTATCAAGGATGTAACACTTTGAGCCGAATACTCAAAAGTATCCAACTTGGGGTTTGTTACTGGTGAGAAGCTCGTATGCCGTCTTGCCGAGTAGCTTGTGAAGATACAAGCGATTTGTTGCATGACAAGCTGTCTCAACCGCTTCCACCCAAAAGTGTTTTGGAGTCTTGTACTCATCAAGCATCGTTCTCGCCATCTCAATAAGAGTCCGTTTCTTCCTCTCAACAACTCCATTTCGTTGAGGTGTGTACTAGCGGAGAACTCATGTGAAATCCCTTCTTCATCAAGAAAGGTATCCACGTTTGCGTTCTTGAACTCCATTCTGTTGTCGCTGCGAACCTTTTTGATCTTCACTTCAAATTTATTTTGGGCCTTCCAAGCGAAGTTCTTGAAGATCTTTTGGACCTGCAATTTATCATCAAGAAAGAACACCCACGTAAATCTTGGAAAATCATCAACTATGACTAGACCAAATGAGTTTCCACCGAGACTTTTATAGGCATTGGGACTAAAGAGATCCATATGATGTAGCTCGAGCGGTCTTCTCGTGGTCATGATGTTCTTCACGGGGTGGCTTCCTCCAACTTTATTTCCTGCTTGACAAGCACTGCACAATCTATCCTTGTCAAATATAACATCTTTCACTCCAAGGATATGATCACCTTTAATAAGCTTATCAAGATTTTGCATGCCCACATGACCTAACCTTCTATGCCACAACCAGCCTTTAGAGGATTTAGCAATTAAGCAAGTTCTAGGTCGAGCCTTTTTAGTGAAATCAACAATGTAAAGATCACCTCTACGAATACCGGTAAAGACCATATTGTGATTATCTCTTCGAAAGACTTGGCAATCTACTTCAGTGAATAGGACATTGAAGCCAAAATCAGAAAGTCTAGATACGAAAGTAAATTGTAGCCAAGAGATTCAACGAGCATAACATTTTGTATGGAGCTATCATGTGAGATGGCCACCTTACCAAGGCCAACCACCTTACCCTTTGAATTATCACGAAAAGTGACATACTTTCGAGGGCCATCGTTTTCAGCTAGCTCACGAAACATATCCTTGTCTCCGGTCATGTGATCAGTACATCCACTATCAAGACCCCATTCCTTTCCTCGAGCCATGTAGCCATGAATATTAGCCATAAGACCAAAGTGTCTCATAGACTCGTCAAGATCAAAGTCACTATCATCATCCTCATCATAGTATCCATGTTCAACATCATCTTGTGATGAATCAATTCCTAGAGAGAGTGATTCATTAGATAAATGATCATCACAATGTTCATCTTTATGAATTCTATTGGCTTCGGAGATGATATTGCTAATGATTTCAACATCTCCTTTGGCACGCATGAGGTCACGAAGCTCAAACAAGAAATCACCATACTTAGGATCATTGGATCTTACTCAAGGCAATAGACTTATGATGAATCACATCTTGATTTAGCAAGGAATAGTTTGGAAATCGTTCCTCAAGAAATCTCCATATAGTGTAGGCACAATAAAGAGTAGGCAAGCAACCAATCAAGTTTCTAGGAAAACCTCTAGTGATAAGATTAACATTTCTAAGGTTGCGGATCATGTCAATAGACTCATCAAGGGTAGGATGCAAATGATCAACAATAGGTGCACAATGGCTAGTAATGTACTTGTTCAAATGATATTCATTGAAAATCACAAGCATCTCATTTTTTCACTCATGAAAGAACTCTCCATAAAGTATAGGCACTCTATGTCTAAGACTCCCCAACATAGACTCATCCATCTTCCTCCAATGGTGATTAAACCAAAGCAATGGAGTCCAATGCTCTGATACCAATTGAATGGATCGAGAAGATGTTGGGGAACACCGTATTTCAAAAAATTTACCTACGATCATGCAAGATTTATCTGTGTGATGCATTGCAATGAGTGAGAGAGTGTGTCCACCTACCCTCGTAGACCGAAAGCAGAAGAGTAAAGTAAGGCGGTCGATGTAGTCGAACGTCTTCGCGATCCAACCGATCAAGTACCGAATGCACGACACCTCCGTGATCTGCACACGTATAGCTCGGTGACGTCCCTCGAACTCTTGATCCAGCTGAGGCCGAGGGAGAGTTCCGTCAGCACAACGACGTGGTGACAGTGTTGATGAAGTTACCGACGTAGGGCTTCGCTTAAGCACTACAACGATATGATTTAGGTGGAAATATGTGGAGGGGGGCACCACACACGGCTAAAACAATAACTTGTGTGTCTATGGGGTGCCCCCTCCCCCGTATATAAAGGAGCAAGGGGGAGGCCGGGCCCTCATAGGGCGCGCCCAAGGGGGGGATTCCTACTCCTAGTAGGAGTAGGTTTCCCCCCTTCCCTAGTTGGAGTAGGAGAAGAAGGAAGAGGGAGAGGGAGAGAAGGAAAGGGGGGCCGGCCCCCACCCCAATTTGGATTGGGCTTGGGGGGGGGGCGCTCCCTCCACTTGGCCGCCTCCTCCTCTCTTCCACCATGGCCCATGTAGGCCCATTAACTCTGGGGGGGGGGGGGTTTCCGGTAACCCCCCGGTACTCCGAAAAATGCCCGAACTCATTCGAAACCATTCCGGTGTCCAAACATAGCCTTCCAATATATCAATCTTTATGTCTCGGCCATTTCGAGACTCCTCGTCATGTCCGTGATCACATCCGGGACTCCGAACAACCTTCAGTACATCAAAACACATAAACTCATAATACCGATCGTCATCGAACGTTAAGCGTGCGGACCCTACGGGTTCGAGAACTATGTAGACATGACCGAGAATCATCTCCAGTCAATAACCAATAGCGGAACCTGGATGCTCATATTGGCTCCCACATATTCTACATAGATCTTTATCGGTCAAAACGCATAACAACATACATTGTTCCCTTTGTCATCGGTATGTTACTTGCCCGAGATTCGATCGTCGGTATCTCAATACCTAGTTCAATCTCATTACCGGCAAGTCTCTTTACTCGTTCCGTAATGCATAATCCTGTAACTAACTCATTAGTCACATGCTTGCAAGGCTTATAGTGATGTGCATTACCGAGAGGGCCCAGAGATACTTCTCCGACAATCGGAGTGACAAATCCTAATCTCGATCTATGCCAACTCAACAAACACCATCAGAGACACCTATAGAGCATCTTTGTAATCACCCAGTTACATTGTTATTTTTGATAGCACACTAAGTGTTCCTCCGGTATTCGGGAGTTGCGTAATCTCATAGTCATAGGAACATGTATAAGTCATGAAGAAAGCAATAGCAACAAACTAAATGATCACAATGCTAAGCTAACGGAATGGGTCAGCCAATCACATCATTCTCTAATGATGTGATCCCGTTTATCAAATGACAACTCATGTCTATGGCTATGAAACTTAACCATCTTTGATTAACGAGCTAGTCAAATAGGGGCATACTAGTGACACTCTGTTTGTCTATGTATTCACACATGTACTAAGTTTCTGGTTAATACAATTCTAGCATGAATAATAGACATTTATCATGATATATGGAAATATAAATAACAACTTTATTATTGCCTTTAGGGTATATTTTCTTCAGTATCCCACTTGCACTAGAGTCAATAATCTAGATTACACAGTAATGATTCTTACACCCATGGAGTCTAGGGTTTTGCTCACGAGAGAGGCTTAGTCAACAGGTCTGCAACATTCAGATGCGTATGTATCTTGCAAATCTCTATGTCGCCCTCATTGACTTGATCGCAGATGGAATTGAAGCGTCTCTTGATGTGTTTGGTTCTCTTGTGAAATCTGGATTCCTTTTCTAAGGCAATTGCTCCAGTATTGTCACAAAAGATTTTCATTGGACCCGATGCACTAGGTATGACACCTAGATCGGATATGAACTCCTTCATCCAGACTCCTTCATTTGCTGCTTCCGAAGCAGCTATGTAATCCGCTTCACACGTAGATCCGCCCACGACGCTTTTCTTAGAACTGCACCAACTGACAGCTCCACCGTTCAATATAAATATGTATCTGGTTTGCGACTTAGAGTCATCTGGATCAGTGCCAAAGCTTGCATCGACGTAACCATTTACGACGAGCTCTTTGTCAATTCCATAAACGAGAAACATATCCTTAGTCCTTTTTAGGTATTTCAGGATGTTCTTGACCGCTGTCCAGTGATCCACTCTTGGATTACTTTGGTACCTCCCTACTAAACTAGTAGCAAGGCACACATCAGTTCTGGTACATAGCATTGCATACATGATAGAACCTATGGTTAAAGCATAGGGAATGACTTTCATTTTCTCTCTATCTTCTGCAGTGGTCGGGCATTTTGTCTGACTCAACTTCACACCTTGTAACACAGGCAAGAACCCTTTCTTTGCTTGATCCATTTTGAACTTCTTCAAAACTTTATCAAGGTATGTGCTTTGTGAAAGTCCAATTAAGCGTCTTGATCTATCTCTATAGATCTTGATGCCAATATATAAGTAGCTTCACCAAGGTCTTTCATTGAAAAACTCTCGTTCAAGTATCCTTTTATGCTATCCAGAAATTCTATATCATTTCCAATTGACAATATGTCATCCACATATAATATTAGAAATGCTACAGAGCTCCCACTCACTTTCTTGTAAATATAGGCTTCTCCAAATGTCTGTATAAAACCATATGATTTGATAACACTATCAAAACGTTTATTCCAACTCCGAGATGCTTGCACCAGTCCATAAATGGATCGCTGGAGCTTGCACACTTTGTTAGCATCCCTTGTGTCGATAAAACCTTTGGGTTGCATCATATACAACTCTTCTTCCAGAAATCCATTCAGGAATGCAGTTTTGACATCCATTTGTCAAATTTCATAATCATAAGATGCGGCAATTGCTAACATGATTCGGACGAACTTAAGCATCGCTACGGGTGAGAAGCTCTCATTGTAGTCAACTCCTTGAACTTGTTGAAAACCTTTCGCAACAAGTCGAGCTTTGTAGACAGTAACATTACCGTTAGCGCCGGTCTTCTACTTGAAGATCCATTTATTCTCTATGGCTTGCCAATCATCGGGCAAGTCAACCAAAGTCCATACTTTGTTCTCATACATGGATCCCATCTCAGATTTCATGGCCTCAAGGCATTTCATGGAATCTGGGCTCATCATCGCTTCCTCATAGTTCGTAGGTTCGTCATGGTTAAGTAACATGACCTCCAAAACAGGATTACCATACCACTCTGGTGCGGATCTTACTCTGGTTGACCTACAAGGTTCGGTAGTAACTTGATCTGAAGTTACATGATCATCATCATTAGCTTCCTCACTAATTGGTGTAGGAATCACAGGAACTGATTTCTGTGATGAACTACTTTCCAATAAGGGAGCAGGTACAGTTACCTCATCAAGTTCTACTTTCCTCCCTGTCGGTGTCAAAACCGGCGGATCTCGGGTAGGGGGTCCCGAACTGTGCGTCTAGGCGGATGGTAACAGGAGGCAGGGGACACGATGTTTACCCAGGTTCGGGCCCTCTTGATGGAGGTAATACCCTACGTCCTGCTTGATTGTTCTTGATAATATGAGTAGTACAAGAGTTGATCTACCACGAGATCAGAGAGGCTAAACCCTAGAAGCTAGCCTATGGTATGATTGTTTGTTGTCCTACGGACTAAAACCCTCCGGTTTATTTAGACACAGGAGGGGGCTAGGGTTACACAGAGTCGGTTACAAGGAAGGAGATCTACATATCCGTATTGCCAAGCTTGCCTTCCACGCCAAGGAGAGTCCCATCTGGACACGGGACGAAGTCTTCAATCTTGTATCTTCATAGTCCAACAGTCCGGCCAAAGGATATAATCCGGTAATCCAGATACCCCCTAATCCAGGACTCCCTCAGTAGCCCCTGAACCAGGCTTCAATGACGATGAGTCCAGCGCGCAGATCGTCTTCGGCATTGCAAGGCGGGTTCCTCCTCCGAATACCTCATAGAAGATTTTGAACACGAGGATCGTGCCCGGCTCTGCAAAACAAGTTCCACATACCACCGTAGAGAGAATAATATTTTCACAAATCTAATCTGCCGACACATTCCGCAGTGTGACATTACACCACAGCCAGGTCACCATTCGAATCGTTTTTCACAACCAATCTCAGCGTGTTTCGCAAGGCAGTTTCCTTGGCATGTCTTGTCGAAGCAGAGATCGTGTCCCCTTATTACATGATTCCCATCAATACGGACGTGGGTAACCCAACCGCGCCATCAATTACGGTGCTTGGGGGATAAGCGAGTTTTAGCAGGCTGGTGGGGGCGCATGGTTTCGTCCACCCTTATAAAGGGATAAGGGTTCACCTTTTTCTACCCACGCCTTCTTCCTCCTTGCTCATCCATTCTTGCGCACCTGAGCTCCAGCGCCCAAGTCAACATCCTTCTCCTCAACTCTCTCCAAACATGTCTGGAGCGGGAGGCAAGTGGATGGTCTCCTCCGTCATGGAGGGAGACATCAAAAAGCTATGCGGGGCCGGATACTTAGCCGCAGATATCGCGCACCGGCTGCCAGCCGCAGGGCAGATCGTCCCTACCCCGGAACCTTATGAAAGGGTGGTTTTCCTTCCCCACTTCGTCCGCGGACTGGGGTTTCCCCTCCATCCATTCGTCCGCGGCCTTATGTTCTATTATGGGCTGGACTTTCATGATCTGGCCCCGAATTTCATCCTCAACATCTTGGCGTTCATCGTCGTGTGCGAGGCTTTCCTCCGCATCCGGTGCCACTTCGCCCTGTGGCTGAAGACCTTTAATGTCAAGCCGAAGGTAATAGGCGTCCAACAAGTGGAATGCGGTGGAGCCATGGTGGGAAAAATGCCCAACGTTACATGGCCGAGGGCTCCTACGTGGAGACCATAAAGGGGTGGCAATCGGGGTGGTTCTACATCACCGAGCCGCGTGACACCAACTGGGTGGCGGCCCTCGACTTTCGATCCAGAATCCCCACTCGGCTTACTTCCTGGAAGGAGAAGGGCCTGTCCTGGGGCTCATTGGTGGAGCTGGACAGACTCCAGAAGTGTATCTGGAACATGATAAGCAAGAAACTCAAGCTTGTCAACATAGTCCAGGTCATACTCTTCCGCCGGATCCTCCCGTGTCAACAACGGGCTTTCAACTTATGGGAGTTCGACCCGGCCCAGCACCACACTCTACGCGAGCTCTTCGACATGACGCATAAGGACGTTTGGAAGGTGTTGTTCAAGGGCACCAAGGTTCCCCCTCCCCTTACCGAGGACCGCGGGCTAAGCGTGACGTGCCCTGCGAATCCGATAAGTTCTGTACATCTTGTAGGGTATTTTATTTTCCATAGTTTAACATGTGCGGGATCTGAGCTCCCATGCCTTTTACAGGACTGGGTGGATACATCGGAGCAGATTACCTGCCCGGCCCCTCTGCCCGAAGACCCTGCGGATGCTCTCCTGATGGAGGTGCGGACTCCGGCTCCTTATGAGGTGCCGGAGAAGAAGATCAAGAAGAAGGCCACGGGAACCCGAAAGAGTTCCCAGTGCCAGGTGGTATCGGACTCATCGTCCGATAACTCCGAGACGCACTCCTCCCATGAAAACAAGGGGGGAGGAAGATGAAGATTCTCCCCCTCCAGCCGGGGGAGACAAGAAAAGGAAGGCCGCCCCAACCGGGGAGGCCGAAGGGTCCAAGAAGGGAAGGACTCTCCTTCCGGACTGTTCTACCACCACCACTGACAGCGAAGACGAGCCCTTGGCGAAGTCGTAAGTATTCGGATACCAGAGTAGCTCATAGCATACTTTTATTGCACTGCTTCTCCTAACGTCGAATATGGTCATACAGTCCGCTCCGAGCCCGTATCGACGTATCCTCGTCGGACGGTTCCTTGGACTCGTCGGATATGAATAGTGAGTCACTTCCAACCGCCTCCTCTCCTCGCCCTACGGACAATGTCGAGGTATTGTCTCAAGGGGCACCGAGCCGGGGGGAGATAGTCCTGGAGGCACCTCAAGGCGACCTTCTGGACTCCAGGCGCAAAGGGAGCAAGACTCCCAAGGGCTCCAAGTTCGGCCCTCAGCCGAACACCGCGCCGGAACCTCCAGTGGTTCCGGACTCTGGCAGGCGCCCCCCTTCCAAGAGGGGCAAGTCGCCCGTGCCGGTGACCTCTGTCCATCCAGAGGCACCGGTCAACCTGCTGGGAGCGCTTTGCGGCGCTTCCATCGACGAAGAGCACCGCACTATCATGAGTGCGGTGATCAAGAAGGTTCAGTCCGCCAAGAGCGGACTGACTGAAGCCTGTGCCAGCCTTCTAACAGGCTTTGAGGTAAGTATTTAAAATATAGGAAAATATTACCGCATAGACAGTAGCCCTGATGCTCTGTTTGGTGTTCACAAAGAAAAGCCGATTAGAGGATCAAATAATATCTGCAGGAGTCTAATATAAGTATGTCTATATGCGTATGCAGGCTTCGCTGCTGACCTCTGCCGCACTGACTGCGGAGGTCGCCGCACTGAAGCAGAACCTCGAGCGGTCTGAGAAAGAGCTCGGCCTTGCCAAGAGGCAGCTCGAGGAGAACAAAGGTAAGTAATACCTTGTATATATATATAGGAAAATGGTTGTGTACTCCTGGGAGTACGTACCCCCGCTTCTCATATACCACATAGATGAATCTTTTATACCACTTTATTATTTTTAATATACTTCATTAGTAATTATTAGATACCTCAAAATGAGTTCCATGAAAAAATTCATGTGAGTCTACATATTTTTAAATGTTTACGTATATACTGATGTGTTTGTACGTGAAAAAGGTATATTATAAAAAGTACATGGCAGATGATATTTTTTCAACAAAACTCGTATTGGGGTATCTTAGAATATTTAATGAAGTATATTGAGAATAATAAAGAGGTATAATTAATGCGTATATGAGGTATATTGAGAATGGGAGTGCATACTCTCAGGAGTACAGAAGAGGAGTCCTATATATATAAGATGTGGTTGCAAAAATGATAGGATCATCATGGATGTGCCAGGGGCCACGACCGAAGTGGCGATCCTGAAGCAAGCGCTGTCTGAGGCGAAAACAAAGCGGCCAAGGAGCGCACCGAGCAGGAGAAACAAGAGGCACGGGTGGGCGAGGTGCAGCAAGAGCTCCAGGCTCTCGTGAAGAAGCATGAGAATTTGGAGCTTGACTCGAAGATGCGATAGTCCGAGCTTGCCATGGCCCTCGAGAGCACAAAGCATGCTAAGGCTGAAGCCCAAAAGGCCCTCCAGGAAATTGAGGCGATGAGGAAGATAGCGGCGGGTAAGGCATTCATTATGCAAAGCAAGCATGTGAAAGTAAATTACTTGTTACTTACCCGAGTCCGGAGCTCTCCAGGAGCGTTCGTAGATTTGCCCCGCAGTGTGTCGGATGCCGCAAAGTACTACCAGGCCGAGGAGGGAAGCTCGACAGAGAAGTTGTTCTAGTCTCAGTATACGGGGACCGAACACCCGATGCCTGTGAGCGACCAGCTGAAGCAACTGGTCGAGCTGCACAAGGCGGCCGAACAGGCCATGAGGGGCCTTATAGTCCGGATGTGGCCTGGCGACTTCTTTCCCAACAACTACTTCAGCATGGTGAGGTGTCTTGTGGATGCCTGCCCACGACTGGAAGTCATAAAGCGGTCCGTCTGCATCGAAGGTGCACGTCGGGCTTTTGCCCGTGCGAAGGTGCACTAGGCCAAGATGGACGCCGAGAAGCTGGTGAAGGAGGGGCCGCCGCAGGGCAAGGAGCATCGCCACCTTGAAATGTATTATGAGGGTGTCCTGAAGGGTGCCCGTCTTGTGGCGGACGAGTGTGCGAAGGATGTAATTTTTGAATGAACTTGCTCGTGTGATCCTGTATTATGAAAACTTGTTCATATGCGCTATGCAACGCTTGTTTGAATTTAAAATATTACCTTCTATGCGGCTGTTTATCAAATCTAAGAGATGGCCAGTCGTCGGCTTCTGCCCCCATGCCACGAGTGATGGGGTGTTCGCTATAAATCTGAGCACTCTTTTTCCCATTTTTGGGTCCTTCGAGGGAGGTGCTCAGTGCAACAAACAAGGCAATCCGACTATAATGCTTTATCACTCTCACTTAGCCATAGAAGTCTACAATTTTAAATTTTGGCGAAGCCCCTAGTATTTGGAAGGCCGAATTCGGGGTGCTATACACGCCTAAGCCGGACAAAGCCGACTCCTCGCCCTAAGCGGCATAAGTCTTTAGGGACTCGAGACCTCTCGAACAGCGACCAGCTCTCGCCTTATCATGACAATCAGTTTTAGCTTTCTCTACTGTGGTGCTTGCCCAGATGAACCGGGGCACAATCGCAGTAGTTCTCCCAGTGCTACCTTAGCCGATATAGCAGAACGTAAGGTACCAAAACATGGGAGCCGGGCAAACCCAACTATTGACCCAAGACATGATTCGGAGCTGATGCATATAATGCTATAAGTTCGGGGTGCCGCACTTTCGAAAGTGTTCAGACTTCTCACGCCGTATTATGGGGTACACATAAGCCCCTAGCGTATTGGCCGTACCAGAGTGTATGGGTGCTGAATGTCATGAATGAACATATATATAAAAAAGAATAGAGAATGCGGTGATAGTCTAGTGCTATGCATTGTTTGTTCAAAAAGGTGCGTCAAAGCAGAATGGTACAAGTAGTGCGATAAGAAAAAAGTAGGACTATTTGACATGCCCCCTTCAAGGGCAAGTTGAGGAATGGTATTTAAAGCATGTATTTCACTTGTTATCAGAGACCACCTGGGAGTTCCATGGTGCGACGTAGCTTTCTGCCTCCTTGGTTGTTGTATCGTGTGTCCGGCAATCGTACTGCCGGACAGGGTTTCCAGAGAGTAAAGTCCTGAAAGAGATAAAAAATAACAAAACGGGTAGCCCCTAGTGCGGTTGAGCCGCGTTTTGGGGCGTGCCGTAGTTGTGCCCCCCCACCTATGCCCATGGTATTTTCAATGCGTAATTATGTACGCGTGGCATGGATTTCGCCGTTTGGCTGGGACTGGGGTGGGGGCCGCATTGCTATGCGAGCTCGGAACGTGCCAGGTGGTCTTGTTGCAGATTACTCTGGGCGCGCTTGACGGTGTCCAGGTGTTTAATCACCGAACTGGTGGATTGCCTGAAGAGGCTGCTTTGTGCTTCTGCTGCGAGGGCCGCAGTGTGCTCCTCCATGCGGAGAGAGCGTTCTGTGTTTCCACTGACTGTGATGACCCCCTGAGGTCCTGGCATCTTGAGCTTGAGGTATGCATAATGTGGTACCGCATTGATTCTCGCAAATGCGGTTCGCCCGAGCAGTGCGTGATAGCCACTGCGAAACGGGACTATATCGAAGATTAACTCCTCGCTTCCGAAGTTATCCGGGGATCCGAAGACCACTTCTCGTGTGACTGAGCCTGTGCAATGGGCCTCTACACCTGGTATGACGCCTTTGAAGGTCTTTTTTATGGGTTTGATCCTTGAGGGGTCTATACCCATTTTGCGCACTGTGTCTTGATAAAGCAAGTTCAGGCTGTTGCCACCGTCCATAAGGACTCGAGTGAGGTGAAATCCGTCGATGATTGGGTCTAGGACCAGTGCGGCAAATCCGCCATGACGGATACTAGTGGGGTGGTCCCTGCGATCGAAGGTGATCAGACAGGAGGACCATGGGTTGAACTTTGGGGCGACTGGCTCCAACGCATATACGTCCCTTAGCGCATGCTTCCGCTCCCTCTTGGGGATGTGGGTTGCGTATATCATGTTCACCGTCCGCACTTGTGGGGGGAACCTCTTCTGTCCTCCGGCGTTCGGCGGCCGGGGATCCTCCTCTTCATCGCTATGTAACCCCTTATCTTTGTTTTCGGCATTTAACTTGCCGGCCTACTTGAACACCCAACATTCCCTGTTGGTGTGGTTGGCTGGCTTGTCGGGGGTGCCGTGTATTTGACACGAGCGATTGAGTATACGGTCCAAACTGGACGGGCCCGGAGTGCTTCTTTTGAATGGCTTTTTTCGCTGACCGGGTTTAGAGCCTCTGAATCTGGTATTGACTGCCGTATCCTCGGTATTATCGCTGTTGATGCAACGCTTGTGTTTTGCTGCGACGTGACCTACCATTGCTATCTTTGGTATCCGAAGTACCATGGTTCTTTGATATGTTATTGCTGCGAGCCAGCCATCTGTCCTCCCCCACGCAAAAGCAGGTCATGAGTGTTGTGAGGGTTGCCATAGATTTCGGCTTTTCCTGGCCAAGGTGCCGGGCGAGCCACTCGTCGCGGATGTTGTGCTTAAAAGCTGCTAGGGCCTCTGCATCCGGACAGTCGATGATTTGATTTTTCTTTGTCAGGAACCGTGTCCAAAATTGCCTGGCCGATTCCTCTGGCTGCTGAATTATGTGGCTCAAGTAATCGGCATCTGGTGGTCGCACATAAGTGACTTGGAAGTTGTCGAGGAATGCGGCTTCCAGATCTTCCCAACAGCCAATTGATTCTGCTGGCAGGCTGTTGAGCCAATGCCGAGCTGGTCCTTTGAGTTTAAATGGGAGGTATTTGACGGCGTGTAGATCGTCACCGCGGGCCATGTGGATGTGCAGGAGGAAGTCCTCGATCCATACCGCAGGATCTGTTGTGCCGTCGTATGATTCAATATTTACGGGTTTGAAACCCTCTGGGATTTGGTGATCCATTACTTCGTCTGTGAAGCATACGAGGTGTGCGGCACCTCTGTACTGGGCTATATCGCGACGCAGCTCAAATGAGTCTTGTCCGCTGTGTTTGGCCCGGCCGGATTTACTTTTACTGTATCCGGTGTGACGGTTATCGTCTCGCATAGTGGCATGCCCTCGTGATCCGTAGATCGATCTTGCGTGTTTTGCTTTGTCCTCCAACATGTCTCACAGGTCTAGCGTGTTTCCCCGTGCCTTGACATTTTTATTTGAGTAGCGTTGGGTGCGGGCTGAGCTTTTGGCTGAAATGCCTCTCTGTCGCGTCCACGAGGTGGCCGATCAGCCGCGTCATACGCTGGAGATGTAGGTTTTAATGCTTCCTCCTCCAGTTGGGGTAGCAACCCGCGTTTTGGGTAACTCTTGGAGGGGCATTCGAGTTCATATTCCTCGGCCGCAAGGACTTCAGTCCATCTGTTAGCTAGCAAATCTTGATCAGCTCGAAGCTGCTGTTGCTTTTTCTTAAGGCTATTTGCCATGGCTATAAGCCGGCGCTTGAAGTGCTCTTGCTTGACGGGATCCTCAGGCACGACAAATTCATCATCGTCGAGGCTTGCCTTGTCTTCGGAGGGAGGCATGTAATTATCGTCCTCTGCCTCTCCATCTGCCGCTCTCTCGGGAGGGCTGGCTTCTCCATCCTCCTGCTTTAAATCTTGTTGGAGGGGATTGTCGTCATCTTCGGCACTGTCCAGAGTGCTATTATCTCATGTGCCGGTATCACTGCTTTTTCCTTGGCGAGACTTAGAGCGGTGCCGCTGACATCGGCGCTTGGGTTGCTTCTTGGAGGGGTCATCCTCCGCTGTCCCGTCACCATTTCCTTCTTTGGGTGTGTCCACCATATATATATCATATGATGAGGTGGCTGTCCAGTGCCCTATGGGCAGTGGTTCTTGTTCGTCTCCTACATCGTCATCCATACCGTCGATGTCTTCGGAGTCGAAGTCGAGCATGTCGGTCAAATTATCGACAGTGGCTACTAAGTGGGTGGTGGGTGGGCGGCGAATTTCTTCGTCATCCGCATCCCAATCCTGCCGGACATAGTTCGGCCAGGACTCTCCTGACAAGGAGAGAGACCTTAATGAGTTCAGTATGTCGCCGAAGGGTGAGTGCTGAAAGATATCCGCGGAGGTGAACTCCATGATCGGTGCCCAATCGGATTCGATAGGCACAGGCGCAGGCGGTTCGGAGTCCGTGGCCGGGGAAGAATCCGGCAATTTGGCGTCACGGCTCTTGTGAAGGGTAAGGTCGATACTCGGCTCGATCACCACTGAGAATGCGGCCTCCGTGGCGGGGTCTATCCCCCGTCCATGGATGGCGCAATTGGCTCCGAATTGAGGGTCCGAGCGGTTGCCGGTGCGGTCTCCTGAACACTGTCCGATGGTAGAGCTAAATCATGCTCATCGTGACCGTGCGGCGCGCTCGGCAGGGGCTCGAATACGTCAAAGATCAGGTCTCCGCGGATGTTGGCTGTGTAGTTTAAGCTTCCAAACTTGACCTGGTGGCCAAGGGCGTAACTCCCGATCTGCTAAAGATGGCCAAGCGAGTTGGCCCGCAGTGCGAAGCCACCGAATACAAAGATCTGTCTGGGGAGAAAAGGCTCACCCTGGACTGCATCGCTATTGATGATCGAAGGAGCCATGAAGCCTAACGATGACGACACAGAGGAACTCTCAATTAAAGCACCAATGTCGGTGTCAAAACCGGCGGATCTCGGGTAGGGGGTTCCGAACTGTGCATCTAGGCGGATGGTAACAGGAGGCAGGGGACACGATGTTTACCCAGGTTCGGGCCCTCTTGATGGAGGTAATACCCTACGTCCTGCTTGATTGTTCTTGATAATATGAGTAGTACAAGAGTTGATCTACCACGAGATCAGAGAGGCTAAACCCTAGAAGCTAGCCTATGGTATGATTGTCTGTTATCCTACGGACTAAAACCCTCCGGTTTATATAGACACCGGAGGGGGCTAGGGTTACACAGAGTTGGTTACAAGGAAGGATATCTACATATCCGTATTGCCAAGCTTGCCTTCCACGCCAAGGAGAGTCCCATCCGGACACGGGACGAAGTCTTCAATCTTGTATCTTCATAGTCCAACAGTCCAGCCAAAGGATATAATCCGGCTGTCCGGATACCCCCTAATCCAGGACTCCCTCACTCCCACTCACTTCTTTCGAGAGAAACTCCTTCTCTAGAAAGGATCAATTCTTAGCAACGAATGTCTTGCCTTCAGATCTGTGATGGAAGGTGTACCCAACAGTCTCCTTTGGGTATCCTATGAAGACACATTTCTCCGATTTGGGTTTGAGCTTATCAGGTTGAAGCTTTTTCACATAAGCATCGCAGCCCCAAACTTTAAGAAACGACAACTTGGGTTTCTTGCCAAACCACAGTTCATAAGGTGTCATCTCAACGGATTTAGATGGTGCTTTATTTAACGTGAATGCTGCCGTCTCTAAAGCATAACCCCAAAACGATAGCGGTAAATCAGTAAGAGACATCATAGATCGCACCATATCTAATAAAGTGCGGTTACGACGTTCGGACACACCATTACGCTGTGGTGTTCCGGGTGGCGTGAGTTGCGAAACTATTCCGCATTGTTTCAAATGAAGACCAAACTCGCAACTCAAATATTCTCCTCCATGATCAGATCGCAGAAACTTTATTTTCTTGTTATGCTGATTTTCCACTTCACTCTGAAATTCTTTGAACTTTTCAAATGTTTTAGACTTATGTTTCATCAAGTAGATATACCCATATCTGCTCAAATCATCTGTGAAGGTCAGAAAATAACGATACCCGCCGTGAGCCTCAATATTCATCGGACCGCATACATCGGTACAGATTTATTTCCAATAAATCTGTTGCTCGCTCCATTGTTCCAGAGAACGGAGTTTTAGTCATCTTTCCCATGAGGCATGGTTCGCAAGTACCAAGTGATTCATAATCAAGTGATTCCAAAAGTCCATCAATATGGAGTATCTTCGTGCGCTTTACACAAATATGACCCAAACGGCAGTGCCACAAATAAGTTGCACTATCATTATCAACTCTGCATCTTTTGGCTTCAATATTATGAATATGTGTATCACCACTATCGAGATTCAATAAAAATAGACCACTCTTCAAGGGTGCATAACCATAAAATATATTACTCATATAAATAGAACTACCATTATTCTCAGATTTAAATGAATAACCGTCTCGCATCAAACAAGATCCAGATATAATGTTCATGCTTAACGCTGGCACCAAATAACAATTATTCAGGTCTAAAACTAATCCTGAAGGTAGATGTAGAGGTAGCATGCCGACGGCGATCACATCGACTTTGGAACCATTTCCCACGTGCATCGTCACCTCGTCCTTAGCCAATCTTCACTTAATCCGTAGTCCCTGTTTCGAGTTGCAAATATTAGCAACAAAACCAGTATCAAATACCCAGGCACTACTGCGAGCATTAGTAAGGTACACATCAATAACATGTATATCGCATATGCCTTTGTTCACTTTGCCATCCTTATTATCCACGAAATACTTGGGGCAGTTCCGCTTCCAGTGACCAGTCCCTTTGAAGTAGAAGCACTCAGTCTCAGGCTTAGGTCCAGACTTGGGCTTCTTCACTTGAGCAGCAACTTGCTTGCCGTTCTTCTTGAAGTTCCCCTTCTTCCCTTTACCTTTTTTCTTGAAACTGGTGGTCTTGTTGACCATCAACACTTGATGCTCCTTCTTGATTTCTACCTCCGCAGCCTTCAGCTTTGCGAAGAGCTCGGGAATTGTCTTATCCATCCCTTGCATATTATAGTTCATCACGAAGCTCTTGTATCTTGGTGGCAGTGATTGAAGAACTCTGTCAATGACACTATCAACCAGAAGATTAACTCCCAGCTGAGTCAAGTGATGATACCCAGACATTTTGAGTATATGTTCACTGACAGAACTATTCGCCTCCATTTTGCAGCTGTAGAACTTATTGGAGACTTCATATCTCTCAATCCGGGCATTTGCTTGAAATATTACTTCAACTCCTGGAACATCTCATATGCTCCATGACGTTCAAAACGTCGTTGAAGTCCCGGTTCTAAGCCGTAAAGCATGGCACACAGAACTATCGAGTAGTCATCAGCTTTGCTCTGCCAGGCGTTCACAATGTCCGGCGTTGCTCCTGCAGCGGGTCTTGCACCTAGCGGTGCTTCCAGGACGTAATTCTTCTGTACAACAATGAGGATAATCCTCAAGTTACGGACCCAGTCCGTATAGTTGCTACCATCATCTTTCAACTTAGCTTTCTCTAGGAACACATTAAAATTCAAAGGAACAGTAGCACGTGCCATTGATCTACAACAACATAGACATGCAAAATACTATCAGGTACTAAGTTCATGATAAATTGAAGTTCAATTAATCATATTACTTAAGAACTCGCACTTAGATAGACATCCCTCTAATCATCTAAGTGATCACGTGATCCAAATCAACTAAACCATGTTCGATCATCACGTGAAATGGAGTAGTTTTCATGGTGAACATCACTATGTTGATCATATCTACTATATGATCCATGCTCGACCTTTCGGTCTCAGTGTTCCGAGGCCATATCTGCATATGCTAGGCTCGTCAAGTTTAACCCGAGTATTCTGCGTGTGCAAAACTGGCTTGCACCCATTGTATGTGAGCGTAGAGCTTATCACACCCGATCATCACGTGGCGTCTCGGCACGACGAACTGTAGCAATGGTGCATACTCAGGGAGAACACTTGTACCTTGAAATTTAGTGAGAGATCATCTTATAATGCTACCGCCGAACTAAGCAAAATAATATGCATAAAGGATAAACATCACATGCAATCAATATAAGTGATATGATATGGCCATCATCATCTTGTGCCTTTGATCTCCATCTCCAAAGCACCGTCATGATCACCATAGTCACCGGCGCGACACCTTGATGTCCATCGTAGCATCGTTGTCATCTCGCCAACTATTGCTTCTACAACTATCGCTACTGCTTAGTGATAAAGTAAGAACAATTACATGGCAATTGCATTGGATACAATAAAGCGACAACCATATGGCTCCTGCCAGTTGCCAATAACTCTGTTACAAAACATGATCATCTCATACAATAAAATGTGGCATCATGTCTTGACCATATCACATAACAACATGCCCTACAAAAACAAGTTAGACATCCTCTACTTTGTTGTTGCCAGTTTTACGTGGCTGCTACGGGCTTAGCAAGAACCATTCTTACCTACGCATCAAAACCACAACGATTTTTCGTCAAGTGTGATGTTTTAACCTTCAATAAGGACCGGACGTAGTCACACTCTATTCAACTAAAGTTGGAGAAACATACACCCACTAGCCACCTGTGTGCGAAACACGACGGTAGAACCAGTCTCATGAACGCGGTCATGTAATGTCGGTCTGGCCTGCTTCATCCAACAATACCGCCGAATCAAAGTATGACATGCTGGTAAGCAGTATGACTATTATCGCCCACAACTCTTTGTGTTCTACTCGTGCATATAACATCTACGCATAGACCTGGCTCGGATGCCATTGTTGGGGAACGCGGTATTTCAAAAAATTTACCTACGATCACGCAAGATCTATCTATGTGATGCATAGCAGCGAGCGGGAGAGTGTGTCCACGTACCCTTGTAGACCGAAAGCGGAAGCGTTAAGTAACGCGGTCGATGTAGTCGAACGTCTTCGCGATCCAACCGATCAAGTACCGAACGCACGACACCTCCGCGATCTGCACACGTACAACTCAGTGACGTCCCTCGAACTCTTGATCCAGGTGAGGCCGAGGGATAGTTCCGTCAGCACGACGGCGTGGTGACGGTGTTGATGAAGTTACTGAAACAAGGCTTCGCCTAAGCACTACAACAATATAACTGAGGTGGAAATATGTGGAGGGGGGCACCGCACACGGCTAAAACAATAACCTGTGTGTCTATGGGGTGCCCCCTCCCTCGTATATAAAGGAGCAAGGGGGAGGACGGCCGGTCCTCATAGGGCGTGCCCAAGGGGGGATTCCTATTCCTAGTAGGAGTAGGTTTCCCCCCTTCCCTAGTTGGAGTAGGAGAAGAAGGAAGAGGGAGAGGGAGAGAAGGAAAGGGGTCCCGAACCCCACCCTAATTCGAATTGGTATGGGGGGGCGCCCTCCACTTGGCCGCCTCCTCCTCTCTTCCACCATGGCCCATGTAGGCCCATTAACTCCCCGGGGGGTTCCGGTAACCCCTCGGTACTCCAGAAAATGCCCGAACTCATCCGAAATCATTCCGATGTCCAAACATAGCCTTCCAATATATCAATCTTTATGTCTCGACCATTTCGAGACTGCTCGTCATGTCCGTGATCACATCCGGAACTCCAAACAACCTTTGGTACATCAAAACACATAAACTCATAATACCAATCGTCAATCAAACGTTAAGCGTGCGGACCCTACGGGTTCGAGAACTATGTAGACATGACCGAGACTCATCTCCGGTCAATAACCAATAGTGGAACCTAGATGCTCATATTGGCTCCCACATATTCTACAAAGATCTTTATCGGTCAAACCGCATAACAACATACGTTGTTCCCTTTGTCATTGGTATGTTACTTGCCCGAGATTTGATCGTCGGTATCTCAATACCTAGTTCAATCTCGTTACTGGCAAGTCTCTTTACTCATTCCGTAATGCATAATCCCGTAACTAACTCATTAGTCACATTGCTTGCAAGGCTTATAGTGATGTGCATTACCGAGAGGGCCTAGAGATACCTCTACGACAATCGGAGTGACAAATCCTAATCTCGATCTATGCCAACTCACAAACACCATCGGAGACACATGTAGAGCATCTTTATAATCACCCAGTTATGTTGTGACGTTTGATAGCACACTAAGTGTTCCTCCGATATTCGGGAGTTCCATAATCTCATAGTCATAGGAACATGTATAAGTCATGAAGAAAACAATAGCAACAAACTAAACGATCACAGTGCTAAGCTAACGGAATGGGTCATGTCAATCACATCGTTCTCTAATGATGTGATCCCATTTATCAAATGACAACTCAGGTCTATGTCTAGGAAACTTAACCATCTTTGATTAATGAGCTAGTAAAGTAGAGGCATACTAGTGACACTCTGTTTGTCTATGTATTTGCACATGTACTAAGTTTCCGGTTAATACAATTCTAGCATGAATAATAAACATTTATTATGATATAAGGAAATATAAATAACAACTTTATTATTGCCTCTAGGGAATATTTCCTTCAGAAGAGGGGTCTAGAGGGGGGTGATTAGACCCTCGACAAAGAAAAGTAGCAGTTTTTAATTTCTTCAAGTTAAGGTGGAGTTTTAGCACAAATTTAAACATTCACAATACATTTCAAGCAAGCATGGCAAGAGTATATGAGCAGCCGAAAGTAAAGCATGCAATTAGCAAGAATGTAAAGGGATGGGATTGGAGTATGAAAACGCAATTGGAGACACGCAGATTTTTTTCCGTGGTTCCGATAGGTGATGCTATCATACATCCATGTTGATGGAGACTTCAACCCACAAAGGGTAACGGTTGCGCGAGGCCATGGAGGGCTCCACCCATGAAGGGTCCACGAAGAAGCAGCCTTGTCTATCCCACCGTGGTTGTCGCCCACGAAGGACTTGCCTCACTCGGGTAGATCTTCACGAAGTAGGCGATCTCCCTGCCCTTACAAAATCCTTGGTTCAACTCCACAATCTTGACGGAGGCTCCCAAGTGACACCTAACCAACCTAGGAGACACCACTCTCGAAAAGGTAATAGATGGTGTGTTGATGATGAACTCCTTGCTTTTGTGCTTCAAATGATAGTCTCCCCAACAATCAACTCTCTCTCACACAGATTTGGATTTGGTGGAAAGAAGATTTGAGTGGGAAGCAACTTGGGGAAGGCTAGAGATCAAGATTCTTGTGGTTGGAATGGAATATCTTGGTCTAAACACATGAGTAGGTGGTTCTCTCTTAGAAAATGAATGCTGGAAGTGTAGGCACATTCTGATGGCTCTCTCCACGAATGAAGAGTGGGTGGAGGGGTATATATAGCCTCCACACAAAATCTAACTGTTACACACAATTCACTAAACTTGGTGGGACCGAATCATGAAACTCTGTCAGACCGATTCAGTTCAAAATGTGAACGTTAGGCTTTTCGGTGGGACCAACATGTCAACTCGGTGGGACCAATTTCATTAGGGTTAGGGCGTAACGTAATCTTGATGAGACCGATCACATAAACTCAGTAAGACCGATTTCTGTAATAGGCAAACAAAGAGTTGGTCAGGCAAACTCGGTGGGACCAAATCGCTCATTTCAGTGAGACTGAAACGTTACGAAAGGGAAACAGAGAGTTTGTATTGCGAACTCAGTGGGACCGATCGCTCATTTCGGTTAGATCGAAATGTTATGAAGGGAAACAGAGAGTTTGCAATCCCATCTTGGTGAGACCGAGATCCCTATCGGTGAGACCGAACTGACTAGGGTTTCTGGCAATGGCTATGGCAAATGAACTCGGTGGCACCGGATAGATCAAATCAGTGGGGCCGAGTTTGACTTTTTATTTGGGACATATGTGGATATAAGAAAGTGGTTGAGGGCTTTTGGAGCATATCACTAAGCATTTTGAGCAAGCAAGCCATTAAGCAACACCTCATCCCCTTTTAATAGTATTGGCTTTCCTATGGACTCAATGTGATCTTGGATCACCAAAATGAAAATGAAGAGTCTTGAGCTTTTGAGCTTTTGCCAATCTTCTGTCCTTAGAATCTTGAAGGGGTTCCACATCCTCTTGTCCACGCCACGCCACTGTTGAACTCATCTGAAATATACTAGATAAAAGTATTAGTCCAACAAGAGATATGTTGACATTAATTACCAAAATCACCCAGGGAGCACTTGTGCTTTCACCATGCTAGCCAAGTTGTTGCAGCTCCCTCGATCTATGATGACACGAACAAAATGTTCCTTCACAACTCCCTTTGTATGGAACAAATTATGCCTCTGGTTTTGCTCAGCTTGTGTGACCTGCACACTCAAAACACGTTGAGCAACTAAACATTCATACCTGTCAGCAGCCATGTATTGTGTCTCTTGTTCAGAATCAACTCTATCATGTTCTTCACTTGTAATAAGAGTCAAAGTATCCTCATCATAGTCACTAGCGGACTCATACCCACCATCCTCAGTAGCAATCATAACATGCAGAGATTGGCATTCTCTCGCATAATGACCTCTTCCCTTACAACGACGACAAATAATATCATGTGTGTGCCCTGTTGATGCCATGGATGAAGAAGAGCTCTGGGCAGGCCCAGAAGGTGTACTCGTGGCAGATGGTGGTGGTGGTGCCTGTTTTCTTGTATCTCGGTTGGAATCGGCGGCTGAAGTCAGTGGTGCTACAGTCTAGGACGTGTTGGAGTAGAGGATGTATGTGGTGTCCATGATGAAGATCGACCTGCACAAAAATTAGTTCGCGCCAATGCATGTCGATCCTGCACTTCACGTTCAACTTTGCAAGCAAGATGGAATAAATGAGTGATAGTATTATACTCCTTATACTCTAGAATGGTCTGAATCTCTTTATTTAATCCACCCATAAAACATGCAAGCATAGCTTCATTATCCTCAACAATACCACAACCAATCATGCCAGTTTGTAATTCCTGATAATATTCTTCTACAGAATTTTTTCCTTGACTTAAACATTGTAATTTTTGAAGTAATTCACGTTGATAATATGGTGGAACCCAATGAGTACGCATAGCAGTTTTGAAAGCAGCCCAAGTAGTTGAAATATTATTCGGATATAATCTATGATGTTCAGACCACCACACACAAGCAAAACTAGTGAAAGCACAAAGAGCAGCAGCAACACGTCTCTCCTCGGGGTATTGTAAACATGTAAAATGATGTTCAGTTTCTAACTCCCAAGTAAGATATATATCAGGAACATATCTACCCTCAAATGGTGGAATATTCAATTTTAGTTTAGGGAGATGGTCAGGATCTCGTACCTGAAGTGGTGGTGCGGCCCTACCGTTGCGATTATATGCATGTGGACGACCTAGTGGTGGTGGTTGCACGTAGTTCTGATTTTGATCAACCTCATCCTCGTAATCGCCTGCATGGTCGTCATCCTCCTCGGCACCAGCAGCAACAGGAGCCAAAGAAGCATCAAAAGTAGGTACATCAACACCAGAAGTTTGGCCATCCTCAAGAGGAATACGCTTCACTCGTCCTAATTGATTTGGAAGGGGGCGTTGTTGTTGTCATTACAGAGGTGCGACAGGTGCAACCGGTGGTGGTTGTGGAAGATGTGTGAGCAATTCATTAAACTTGTTTTCCAGCTTTGTTTTGAACGACTTCTCCATGCCTTGTATCTTCTCCATGGCCTCTTCAAATCTGTTTAGCACATCTCCCACCTGGCCACTCATCATTTGCTGAAACTTATCATGCAACTCCTTGTTCGTCATGTTCTCCCAGTTAATCTCGTTGGCTTGTGGTCCTGCCATGGTTAGTAGCAATAGAAACACACCAATATGATCCTACAAACTACTAGAAAGTGGTGGTGGCGGTGTGTCACAATGAAGGAAATATGCCCTAGAGGTAATAATAAAGTTGTTATTTTATATTTCCTTATATCATGATAAATGTTTATTATTCATGCTAGAATTGTATTAACCGGAAACTTGATACATGTGTGGATACATAGACAAAACACGGTGTCCCTAGTAAGCCTCTACTAGACTAGCTCGTTAATCAAAGATGGTTAAGTTTCCTGACCTTTGACATTTGTTGTCATTTGATGAATGGGATCACATCATTAGGAGAATGATGTGATGGACAAGACCCATCCGTTAGCTTAGCATATTGATCGTTCAGTTTTATTGCTATTGCTTTCTCCATGTCATATACATATTCCTTTGACTATGAGATTATGCAACTCCCAGATACCGGAGGAATACCTTGTGTGCTATCAAACATCACAATGTAACTGGGTGATTATAAAGATGCTCTACAGGTATCTCCGAAGGTGTTTGTTGGGTTGGCATAGATCGAGATTAGGATTTGTCACTCTGACTACTGGAGAGGTATCTCTGGGCCCTCTCGGTAATGCACATCATAATAAGCCTTGCAAGCAATGTGACTAATGAGTTAGTTGCGAGATGATGTATTACGGAACGAGTAAAGAGACTTGCCGGTAACGAGATTGAACTAGGTATGATGATACCGATGATCGAATCTCGGGCAAGTAACATACCGATGACAAAGGGAATAATGTATATATGTTGTCATTTACGGTACGACCGATAAAAGATCTTTGTAGAATATGTGGGAACCAATATGAGCATCCAGGTTCCGCTGTTGGTTATTGACCATATAGGTGTCTCGGTCATGTCTAATAGTTCTCGAACCTGTAGGGTGTAACACCCTCGATGCGACTATAGCTCCCACGTGTCGAGGCACGACTTAGAGACATAATCGCATTGAAGGCATATGTGGCAAGTTAGGCAATCTTCACAACATCCCATGTAATATAATAATAAAAGGGGAGATAACATAGTTGGCTTACACTCGCCACGTCAATCAAGTACATAAATAACATTACATCATCCAAACACTCATGGCCCGACTACGGCGCCAAAATAAAAGAGAACCCAACATGCAACAACGGTCCCAATCACCCCCAACTGGGCACCACTACTGATCATCGGGAAAGGAAACATAGTAACGTTGAGAGTCTTCGCCGAACTCCCACTTGAGCTCATACTCGTCTCCTGGAGCGGAATCATCAGGCCCTGCATCTAGTGTAATAGTAATCTGTGAGCCACAGGGACTCAGCAATCTCGCACCCTCGCGATCAAGACTATTTAAGCTTATAGGTAAGGCAAGGTAAATATATGTGGAGCTGCAGCAAGCGACTAGCAAGTATGGTGGCTAACTTATTCGCAAAAGAGAGCGAGAAGAGGAGGCAAAGCGCGAGCGAGAAACTAGAGAACAACCTGTGCAAACATTACTCCAACACCGTGTCCACTTCCCGGACTCCACCGAGAAGAGGCCATCACGGTAACACACTCAGTAGATTCATTTTAATTAAGTTAAGGTTCAAGTTATCTACAACCGGACATTAACAAATTCCCATCTGCCCATAACCGCGGGCACGGCTTTCGAAAGTTCAAATCCCTGCAGGGGAGTCCCAACTTAGCCCATGACAAGCTCTCACGGTCAACGAAGGAATAGACCTCCTCCCAAGACGTTCCGATCAGACTCGGTATCTCGGTTATTCAAGACACCTCGACAGGTTAAAAAAAGACCAGTAACACCGCCCGAATGTGCCGACAAATCCTGATAGGAGCTGCACATATCTCTTTCTTAGGGCACACTCAGATGAGACATCCTACGAGTAAAACCAACCCTCAAGTTGCCCCGAGGTGGCCCCGCAGTCTACTCGGTCGAACCAACACTCAGAGGAGCACTGGCCCGGGGGGGGGGGGGGGGGGGGGGGGGGGTGGTTAAATAAGATGACCCTTGGGCTCCGGAAACCCAAGGGAAAAAGAGGCTAGGTGGAAAATGGTAAGACCAATGTTGGGCATTGCTGGAAAAGCTTTAATCAAGGTGAAATATCAAGGGGTTCCCATTATAACCCAACCGCGTAAGGAACGCAAAATCCGGGAACATAACACCGATATGACGGAAACTAGGGCGGCAAGAGTGGAACAAAACACTAGGCGAGAGGCCGAGCCTTCCACCCTTTACCAAGTATATAGATGCATTAAGATAACAAGATAATATAATGATATCCCAACAAGTAAATAAATGTTCCAACAAGGAACGGCCTTCAATCTTCACCTGCAACTAGCAACGCTATAAGAGGGGCTGAGCAAAGCGGTAACATAGCCAATCAATGGTTTGCTAGGACATGGTGGGTTAGAGGTTTGACATGGCAATTTGGGAGGCTTGCAAGCAAGTGGTAGGCATCGTAGAATTGGCATAGCAAAGATAGTAGTGATTTCGAGGGTATGATCATCTTGCCTGCACAGTTGTAAGAGTTGACTGGATCCTCGAAAGCAAACTCAACGGGCTCCTCGTTAGTGAACTCGTCTCCCGGCTCTACCCAAACAAGACAAACAAGCAACAAGGGCACAATCAACCACGTGCAAGACCAAGCAATATGATGCAATGATGATATGCTATGCGGAATGCGATGCGGGATGCAAAATGCAAGATATGACAGGAAATGCATGAACCTGGACTCAACATGGAAATCCAAGTGTGCCACTGGAAATATGAGATGAAATAGCTTGAAAACGATATAAAGAACGCCAGAATCGGAGTTACGGTTTGGAAATGGCAAGCGATTCAAATATGACACCGGTCTGCGATTTACAGCAAGTAGCCATCTAAATGCAATGAGATGAACATGCTAAAGCACCCAAACATGACAACAAAATACATGGCAGAGATGCATACAAGATGCTTAACAAAAGTCTAGCACTGAGCTACGGCCAATTCATCCATTAACAGGTTCAAACAATCATGGCAAAAATGCATATGGAAAACAGATCTCAGACTTGGTGAAATTAACACTTGTCTGGAATTTCAGATCAGGTAGCCCTCTTCGGAGCCACAAAACTACATGCTACAGGACCTGAACATGGCAAAGTAAAGCATGGCATGGAGCTACTCAAAGAGCTTAACAAAAGTCCCTTAGTGACCTTGAGCCAAAAGGGATCAGAAAATACAATTGTAAGCATGTGAATATGGCAAAAAGATAATCAGTTTTCAGACTTAGTGAAAACTGGCACATGCTGAAATATAACTCAAGTAGGAATGTTTACGAGCTCGATGCACTCACTATGGTGAAAGTCATGGCAAGACAAGCATACATCCATAAAGAAGGCACAAAATTCAAGCTAGACATGGCAAGAACAATAACATAGCATGCACGGATCAACTACAACAACACCGGCAAAATTGCAAACAAGTTGACAATCTGCCCAGATTCACAAAGTAGCAAAAGTAGAGCTCGATTGACTCAAGCTAGGGTGCTCCATAATTGCAAACAAAGACATGGATGGATAGAGCACTACAATATTAACAAAACTCCCTTACTGATCA
The DNA here is from genome assembly GCF_003073215.2 of Triticum urartu. Classification (NCBI taxonomy): domain Eukaryota; kingdom Viridiplantae; phylum Streptophyta; class Magnoliopsida; order Poales; family Poaceae; genus Triticum; species Triticum urartu. The sequence goes on along the minus strand of NC_053022.1, from coordinate 257,383,977 downwards.
TCCTCAAAAGAGGCACGGATCGCTAGGAAACAACATGAACATATGGCATCATGAGATAAACAGCTCCAGGACTTAGTGAAATTACTAAGTCCCTGAAAACAGAATTACTAAGTGCACCACTTTGCAAGCTTGCACTAGTAACCACACACATCACAAAAATACATGGGTTGTACCTCTAGAAAGATGACAAAACCCTTAATAAAACATATGTAGAGCATCAGGGCATATCATGCACACATTAATCATGGCAAAAATGACAAAAACCTAAACGGAGCAGCAGATCTGACAATAATCTCAAGTAGCCCTCTTCTAACAGCATTCCGGGCATCAAGATGAACTCAAATGAAAATGATGCAATGGAATGAAATGATGTACTCTCTGAGACGAACATTTTGATATGCTATTTGCATGAATCGGAGCTACGGATGCAAAGTTACAGAGCCGTGAACATGAGCACATGGACTGAGATTTTCGGGACTTAGACGAAATTTACCACCAGATCTAGGGTTTGACCCGGCACGGAATCCGAGGACGGCGGCGCGTGCACTGTTCACGCCGGAGTTGACGGAGCTCGCTGGAGCAGGAAGACGGGCGAGGTGCTCCCGGGCCGGATCTCGCCGGATCCGGCCGGCGGGGAGCCGGAGAGGCGGCGGGGCGGCGGCCACGGCGCGGCGGCGGCGGTTGGTGGCGGCGGGCGTGGACGCGGCGGCGGCGCGGGGCACGGCGGAGGCGGCGGCGGCAGCTTGGCCGCGGGGGCCTCGCTTGGGCCGGGCGGGCCGGCGGTGGTGGGAGGTGGCGGTTGCCACGTGGCGGCTTCGGAGTGGGGCGGCGGCTATGTCCGGCCGGGTCGGACAATGTCCGGCGCGACGCGGGGGTGATTTAGGGTTTCGGGGAGAGGGGATCCGGGACATTTCGAGGGGGACCTATTTATAGGCATAGGAGGAGCTAGGAGAGTCCAAATGAGGTGCGATTTTCGGCCACGCGATTGTGATCGAACGCTTAGATGATGGAGCAGAGTTAGGTGGGTTTTGGGCCAAATTGGAGGGGTGTTGGGCTGCAAGACACACGAGGCCTTTTCGGTTCCTCGGTTAACCGTTGGAGTATCAAACGAAGTCCAAATGATACGAAACTTGACAGGCGGTCTACCGGTAGTAAACCAAGGCCGCTTGGCAAGTCTCGGTCCAATCCAGAAATGTTTAATCCTCACACACGAAAGAAAGGTAGAAATGGCCACCGGAGGAGAACGAAGCGCCGGAATGCAAAACGGACAACGGGGAAAATGCTCGAATGCATGAGACGAACACGTATGCAAATGCAATGCACATGATGACATGATATGAGATGCATGACAACGATAACAACACACGGAGACAAAGAACCGAACCCGAGGAAATAAATATAACTTAACGCCGGAAACGGCAAGAGTTGGAGTACAAATTGGGAAAGTTACATCCGGGGTGTTACATAGGGTCCGCACGCTTAACGTTCGATGATGATTTTGTATTATATGAGTTATGTGATTTGGTGACCAAATGTTGTTCGGAGTCCCGTATGAGATCATGGACATGACAAGGAGTCTCGAAATGGTCGAGAGGTAATGATTCATATATAGGACGATAGTATTCGGACACCGGAAGTGTTCTGGGGGTACCGGGTATGTACTGGGTCACCAGAAGGGGTTTCGGGCATCCCCCCGGCAACTACATGGGCGTAATGGGCCAAGAAGGGGATAGAACAGCCCCTAGAGGGCTGGTGCGCTCCATGTAGGCCAAAATAAGGGGGAAGGAAAGAGCATAAGAGGGAAAGGAAGGGGAGGGATTCAGCCTCTCCCTTCCTTCTCTCCTCCATCCTCCTTCCTTCCCCTCCGGGTGAATATGGAAGGGGGGAGGCCAAATTGGGAAGCACCAATTAGGATTCCTCCTACTTGGGGCGCCCCCTTGGCTGCCTCTCCTCCCCTCCAACATTATATATATATAAGAGGGCACCGCTAGAACACACAACAGTGATTCCTAGCCATGTGCGGTGCCCCCCTCCACAGTTTATGCCTCCGGTCATATTGTCATAGTGCTTAGGTGAAGCCATGCGCGGATCACTTCACCATCACCGTCACCACGCCGTCGTGCTGACGAAACTTGTAGCGGCCAGACCTCAAACAGTCTGATCTCTGTGCTCCGGTGTCATCCCTGGATCAGTAATGCTGACACCACACAGTACTCGGAGGATTTATAACAGAGTAGCAATCACACACTTATTACATCGAGTGTCCCAAAAGATAACTTATTACAATAAATATGGCTTAAGGCCATCTAATAACGATAACATCGCAAGGCTTGGAAGATAAGTGAGTCCATCAACTCCAACGGCATCACTAAGTATAGAACCACGACCTAAAAACTCCTTAATCGTCGTCTGAAAAGTCTGCAACATTAACCTTGCAGCCCGAAACGGGTCAGCACATGGAATATGCTGGCAAGGTAACACATAGAGAGTAATGGAATGAAACAGCTATACTATATGCATATCTGGCTGGTGGAAAGCTCTATGGTTACAGTTTTGCGTAAAGCCAATTTTTCCCTACTACAAAGGAATAAATTTAATTACTAACATAGTGGTTGTTAAACATTGAGAATGGTTGACAGCATTCTCAATCCCAATTAAGCATCATCATTAACAAAACCGAACAAAATTAATTTAGAGTAACATGTTGAGATTCACATGATAATCCAGGTACTAGATACTCAAGATGTCCATAACCGGGACACGGCTAACCATGATTAGTTTATACACTCTGCAGAGGTTTGCGCACTTTTCCCCACAAGACTCGATCGCCTCCGTTTGGTTTCTCGCACTACATTATGTTTGAGAAGACGGATGACCGAGACATAGTCTTTCAGGAGCCTAGCACCTTACGATCGGGTAGACCGTACCACCTACATCCCCTACATCTGCTAGTCTACCACTGTAAGAGTTTGCACGACTTAGTCAACTATGCTAGAGCCCATAATAGCTTGTGGCTGCACACGGAAGTTTCTAGTATGAATAGTCTCATGATCCCTTTGAGCCTGGGTGGCGGTCCAAAAGAAAACAGGCACGTCCTGAAATACCCAGGTGCCTCAATCCACCTAGATGTGTGTTTAAGTTGCCACCTTAGATAAACCATTAATTAACAAACTCACATCTGTCATGGATATCACTCACCCAATCCACATCTACTAGCATAGCATGGCATAATAAGCAAACATAGAAGTAACTCCCAAAGGTTTGATAATAAACAGGTAATAGGTACTACCTCAACTACTTCCCATCCCACAATTTAATCAGATCCTAATCATGCAATGTGTGAGGATTGATCTAATGAAATAAAACTGGGTAGTAGGAAAGGTATGATCAAAGTGTTACTTGCCTTGCTGATGATCCACGAAACCTAGCGATTCGAAGTAACAAGCGGTGCACTCCGGGTACTCTATCGCAAACACATAAACAAGCATACAATAAGTACTCATCTAATGCACATGCAAAACTCAAATAAGAGATCTAACCAGAAGGTTCAACTTAAGAACTCCGGTTTGCAAAAAGAATCAAATCGAACGAAGCAACGAAAGTCAAACGACGAAAGAAAACAACTTTGTTCTACTAATCTGGATCTAGGGCAAATTTTACAATATCAAAAACTTGTTTAAGTTGGTTAAACGGATAGAGGGTTTCGAGACGAAACTCTAGGCGCTTGAATCGCCTGATTCCGATAAACGAGCGAAAAGTTATACTAAAACTAAAATCAGATCAGGAATCGCGATCAGAAAAATTGCGGATTTAATCCGAGAAAAAGAAAAACGACGAACATTCGCTAGAACGAACGAACGGACGAACGCTTGCTATTTAAATAAACTGGAAAACCGATCTATTTAAAAAAACCGAAAATAAAAAACCGACGAAAAACCGACGGAAAAACCGAACGGTTTTTCAAAAAAAAAATTAAAAAACTGGCGCGGAAATCGATGCGGCGGCAGACCACGGGAGGCGTGCGGCGGCGGCGTCCGGCGGCGCGGTGGGGCGGCGCGGTGGCGGCGGCGGCGCTGGGGCGGCAGCGGCGGCGGTGCTGGGGCGGCTTGGGGCGGGGCTAGGGTTTGGCTGGGCCTCTACCCCGGCTTATATAGCATAATGGGCCGGGAGTCCTAGTCGGACACGGCCCTAGGTCGGTTCGTTTTTTTACTATTACGCGCAAAAGAAAAATAAAACGAAATACTAAACAGACTCCAAAAATTCCGAAATAAATTTTCACAGGCTTCTAAAATCAAGCCGCACAAGGTGAACATTTCTTTGGGGCCTAAATGCAATTTTGAAAAACGCACATTTTTCCTAAATTCAAATAAAATAACGAAAAACTCCGAAATAAAATCTTATTTGATTTTATTATTAAATCCTCAATATTTCTTTATTTTGGGAAAGTCATTTTATTCCCTCTCTCATATTTTTGTAATAGAAATAATTGATGATAAAATAAATAGAATCAAATGATCCTATTCTCAAAATTTGAGAAAACTCAAATATGAAAATAACGAAATCCCCAACTCTCTCCGTGGGTCCTTGAGTTGCTTAGGATTTCTAGGGTCGAAACCAAAAGCAAATAAAATATGATATGCAATGATGATCTAATGTATAACATTCCAAATTGAAAATTTTGGATGTTACAAACCTACCCCCTTAAGATGAATCTCGCCCTCGAGATTCGGGTTGGCTAGAAAATAGGTGTGGGTGGTCCTTGAGCAAATCTTCCTCTCGCTCCCAGGTGGCTTCGTCCTCCGTGTGGTGGCTCCACTGAACTTTACAGAACTTGATAACCTTGCTGCGAGTGACTCGGCTGGCAAACTCGAGAATCTTAATTGGTTTCTCCTCATAGGTCAAATTGTTATCCAACTGGATTGCTTCCAATGGCACTGTATCCCTCAACGGTATGTCATCCATCTCCGCGTGGCACTTCTTCAACTGAGAAACGTGGAACACATCATGAACTCCTGACAATCCTTCAGGCAATTCCAACTTGTAGGCCACTTCTCCCATACATTCCAATACTCGGTATGGTCCTACAAATCGTGGTGCTAACTTTCCCTTAACTCCAAAACACTTTGTTCCCCGAAGTGGAGATACTCGAAGATAAGCTCTATCTCCGACTTCGTAAACTGTCTCCTTCCGTTTAGAATCTGCATAACTCTTCTGTCTGGACTGAGCTATCTTGAGCATGTCGTGAATCAACTTCACCTTCTGTTCAGACTCTTTAATCAAGTCAGGTCCAAACAACTATGTCCCATGACAACGGTGTCCTGCACCTCCTTCCGTACAAAGGTTCGAAAGGGGCCATCTTTAGACTGGTTTGATAACTGTTGTTGTACTAGAACTCTGCATATGGCAAATTGTCGTCCCAACTAGATCCATAATCTAGCGCACAAGCTCTCAGCATATTCTCCAAAATCTGATTGACTCTCTCGGTCTGTCCATCTGTCTGTGGATGAAAAGCTGTACTGAATTCTAGCCTGGTACCCAAAGTTTCATGCAACTGTTTCCAGAACTTTGAGGTAAACTGGGTTCCTCTATCTGATACGATACTCCTTGGAACTCCATGCAGACATACGATCCTGGTCATGTATATCTTTGCCAACTTAGCACTGGTGTAAGTGGTCTTTACTGGGATGAAATGTGCTACCTTCGTCAATCGATCAACTACAACCCAAATCGAGTCATAGCCTGAACGAGTCCTAGGTAATCCCGTGATAAAATCCATGCCTAACTTATCCCACTTCCATTCGGGTATCGGCAATGGTTATAACAGTCCCGCTGGCTTCTGATGCTTTGCCTTTACTCTCTGACATACACCACAAACTTCTACGTACTCCGCAATATCCTTCTTCATTCCGGTCCACCAGAAAATACCTTTCAAATGCAAATACATCTTGGTATTTCCTGGATGAATCGAATATGGTGAATCGTGTGCCTCTTGCAGAATCAACTTCCTAATCTCCCGGTCATTGGGCACATAAACACGGTCTTCAAACCATAGGGTGTCGTGCTCATCCTCACGAAATCCTTTAGCCTTTCCTTTGCTAAGTTTCTCCTTAATAGAGGCAATCTCCTTGTCAGTCTTCTGAGTTTCTCTGATTCTATCCATCAAAGTTGACTGAATCTCCAATGCTGCTACATAGCCTCTCGGAACTATTTCCAAACATAGTTCACGAAGATTTTCTGCTAACTCCCTTGGTAATTCTCCCGTCATTAGGGTGTTGACATGACTCTTATGGCTTAATGTGTCGGCTACTACATTAGCCTTTCCGGGGTGATAATGCAATTTCATATCATAATCCTTGATGAGCTCCAACCATCTCCTTTGTTTGAGATTCAACTCCTTCTGTGTGAAAATATACTTCAAACTCTTATGATCTGTGTACACCTCACAATGATTTCCAATCAGAAAATGTCTCCATGTTTTCAATGCATGCACTACGGCTGCTAACTCTAAATCATGCGTACCATAATTCAACTCATGAGGCTTAAGTTGTCTTGAGGCATATGAAACAACTCTCCCTTCCTGCATAAGCACTGCTCCAAGTCCTCGACGTGAAGCATCGCAATACACCTCATAATCCTTGGTCTGGTCTGGCAAAATCAACACTGGTGAGGTAACCAAATGTTTCTTCAACTCTTGGAAACTAGCCTCACATTCCTCCGTCCATATGAACTTGGTATCTTTCTTCAACAACTCAGTCATAGGCTTCGCAATCTTTGAGAAATTCTCAATAAATCTCCGGTAGTATCCTGCGAGTCCAAGAAAACTTCGGATCTCTCAATACGTGGTTGGTGCTTCCCACTTGGTCACGGTATCAACTTTAGTGGGATCCACTGCTATACCTTCTCCAGATAGAACGTGTCCGAGGAATCCGACTTCCTTCAACCAAAACTCACATTTGCTGAACTTGGCATATAATTGATGTTCTCTGAGCTTTCCAAGTACCAAACGCAAATGCTCCTTATGCTCCTCTTCATTCTTCGAGTAGACCAGGATATCATCAATGAACACTACGACGAACTTATCCAAAAACTCCATAAACACTTTGTTCATCATGTTCATAAAATATGCAGGTGCGTTAGTCAGACCAAATGACATAATGGTATACTCGTACAGCCCATACCTGGTGGTAAAAGCTATCTTAGGTATATCCTGCTCCCGAATCTTCAACTGGTGGTATCCTGATCGCAGATCGATCTTGGAAAATACCTTAGCTCCTTGCAATCGATCAAACAGATCATTGATCATTGGTAGTGGGTACTTGTTCTTGATCGTTACTTCATTCAATCCTCGATAATCAACCACCATCCTCAACGATCCGTCCTTCTTCTCCACTAGAAGTATTGGCGATCCCCAAGGCGAAGAACTTGGGTGAATATATCCTTTATCCAGTAACTCCTTAATCTGCTTCTTAATTTCCACCAAATCCTTTGCAGACATCCTGTATGGTCTCTTTGATATTGGCCCTGTGCCTGGCAATAGCTCTATCAAAAACTCAATATCTCTATCCGGTGGCATGCCTGGCAACTCTTCTGGAAATACATCAGGGAAATCCTTCACTACTGGTACTTCCTCCTGCACAACTCCTGTTAAGCAATTTACTTGAGTCCTCTTTGGCACATGCCGGGATACATACTTGATCCTTCTCCCTTCTGGGGTGGTAAGCAAAATTGACTTACTAGCACATTCAATATTCCCTTCATACTTTGATAACAATCCATGCCTAATATCACATCCAATCCTTGGGATTCCAATACTATTAGGTCTGAGGGAAAAACATAGTTACCAATCCTTAATGGTAACCGATCACACCATCGACTAGCCATATATTCTGCTCCAGGCGAGGTTACTAACATGGGTGACCTAAGGGGTTGGGTTGACAGGTTATACTTATCCATAAATCCCCTTGATATGTATGAATGCGATGCGCCAGTATCAAAAAGAACGAGTGCAGTAAATGACTCAACCAAAACTTACCTATTACTGCATCAGGCTGAGCTTCAACCTCCTCCACGTTAACGTGGTTCACCTGTCCCCTGTTGAAAGGTTCGGCTTCTTCTCAGAGCTTCCATTGCTATTTCCATTTTGTATTTCAGGGCATTCATTTGCATAATGTCCTGTCTTCGAACACTTAAAGCAAGTGACTTGGCTCAGGTCCTTCTTGGCTGGGGTTGATGGGTTGGTGCGATTCTGGCCATTGCTTCCTCCATTACCATTACCATTCCTGGTGCCATTGTGATTGTGCGAGCTACCTCCTCCATGGGTATGCTGAAAGTGTCCTCCCAGTCTAGGGGTAAAACGTGGCTTCTGCTGAGCTCCTGAATTGTATTTCCCTTGTCCATACTTCCTCTTGCGGTTCTCAATTTGCTGCTGCTTGCCTTCAATCATAAGAGCACGATCTACCAACTCCTGATAGTTGTTGAAGGTTGCTACCATCAACTGCATGCTCAACTCATCATTCAGTCCTTCTAGAAACTTCTCCTGCTTCGCTGCATCCGTAGCAATGTCATCTAGGGCATAACGTGCTAACTTACTAAAGTCCTCCACATACTGGCCAACTGTCTGTCCTCCTTGACGCAAGTTGCAAAACTCACGCTTCTTCATGGCCATAGCTCCTGCTGAAACATGGGCAGTACAAAAGGCTTGCTGAAACTGGTCCCATGTGACAGTGTCGACAGGGAAAGTGGCTGTGAAATTCTCCCACCATGATGCTGTGGGTCCTTCAAGCTGATGTGCGGCAAATTTCACCTTCTCCGCATCTGTGCATCCTGCTGTGGTCAACTCTCTAGCTGTCTTGCGGAGCCAATCATCTGCTACTATCGGCTCGGTGCTGCTGGAAAACATCGGCGGATTTAGCCTAAGAAAACGTGCTAAGTGATCAACAGGTGGTGGTGGTGGTGGGTTGTTGTTGTTGTTCCCCTGGTTCTGATTCTGGACTAGCATCTGCATCAATGTGTTCTACTGCTAGATCAACTGTGTGAGCTCCGGTGGAAAGGCAAATCCGGGGTCACATCTCGGAGGCATCTGAGGGTTTAGAAAAGATTAGATGTAAGAATAGAGGGGTATAAAGAGAAAACACTACCCATATGCACATGAGGCAAAAGCAAACAATTCACTGCATTCAATCAAACAAGGGCATACAATCGATCTAACTATCGCAAAGGTGCTCGGACTACTATATTTACATGGTGGACTACTACTACTGATGAGGTGGTCTACTAGAAATATTCTTCGGTTGCAGACTCCATGATATCTGCTCCAGCTTCATCAACATAATCATCATCGCCATCGTCTGGATCCGAATCGGTGTCGTCGATGATGATGTAGTCTTCCGGGCGAATCTTCTTGGGTTCTTCATCTTCATCTACTCGTGTAGGGTCTCCCATAAATATCCCGATCTTCTTTGTTAGGTCGGCATTCTTATCCACCAATACTTCAATTTCCTCTTCATAATCTTCCCGTGTAGCCTTGAGTTCTTCCTCCAGTTCCTTGATTCTTGTCTTAGCCTTCTTCAGATCTATCATGTCGGCGCACATCTAGTTCTCCTGTCGTCGAATGTGCTGGTTTAACTCCTGGATAAAAGCTGCAATTGATCTATCCTTCCTAGTGTTGATCATCTCCCAGTGCTCATCTCGGCGCCCACAAATCTGGTAGATAGTATCCTTGAGATCATTGCGGTAGACTTCTCCATTGCGTCCCATGGCGATGTGAGCTGCCATGCTCTTTCCTAGACTCCAAGTTGATGCATCAAAAGAAAACTCTATGGGCTCAGTGACTGGCATGAACGTCCTTCCTGGAACTTGAACTTGGATCATCCATCGCTCTTCTTCAGGTAAAGTGGCGTTGTAGGTTCCGGTGAAGCTTGGTACTCCTATGTTCAGGTATCTAGTGACTTCCTTCAAGTGTCGTCCAAAGGGTGTATCTTCATCTGGTTGCGTGAACTTGTTCCTTGCATCCGCCATCCTAAAAGAGTAGAAAAGGTGAGGAGTCAGAAGAGAAGAGGGTGAATAGTGTTCTAGGTCTTTAGCTTAGTGGTCGTGTCCTACAGTCAGCGTGGGCTCCAATACCATCTCTGTAGCGACTAGACCTCAAACAGTCTGATCTCTGTGCTCCGGTGTCATCCATGGATCAGTAATGCTGACACCACACAGTACTCGGAGGATTTATAACAGAGTAGCAATCACACACTTATTACATCGAGTGTCCCAAAAGAGAACTTATTACAATAAATATGGCTTAAGGCCATCTAATAACGATAACGGCAGAAGGCTTGGAAGATAAGTGAGTCCATCAACTCCAACGGCATCACTGAGTATAGAACCACGACCTAAAAACTCCTTAATCATCGTATGAAAAGTCTGCAACATTAACGTTGCAGCCCGAAACGGGTCAGCACATGGAATATGCTGGCAAGGTAACACATAGAGAGTAATGGAATGAAACAGCTATACTATATGCATATCTGGCTGGTGGAAAGCTCTATGGTTACAATTTTGCGTAAAGCCAATTTTTCCCTACTACAAAGGAATAAATTGAATTACTAACATAGTGGTTGTTAAACATTGAGAATGGTTGACAGCATTCTCAATCCCAATTAAGCATCATCATTAACAAAACCGAACAAAATTAATTTAGAGTAACATGTTGAGATTCACATGATAATCCAGGTACTAGATACTGAAGATGTCCATAACCGGGTACACGACTAACCATGATTAGTTTATACACTCTGCAGAGGTTTGCGCACTTTTCCCCACAAGACTCGGTCGCCTCCGTTTGGTTTCTCGCACTACATGATGTTTGAGAAGACGGATGACCGAGACATAGTCTTTCAGAAGCGCTAGCACCTTACGATCGGGTAGACCGTACCACCTACATCCCCTACATCTGCTAGTCTACCACTATAAGAGTTCGCACGACTTAGTTAACTATGCTAGAGCCCATAATAGCTTGTGGCTGTACACGGAAGTTTCTAGTATGAATAGTCTCATGATCCCTTTGAGCCTGGGTGGCGGTCCAAAAGAAAACAGGCAAGTCCTGGAATACCCAGGTGCCTCAATCCACCCAGATGTGTGTTTAAGTTGCCACCTTACATAAACTATTAATTAACAAACTCACATCTGTCATGGATATCACTCACCCAATCCACGTCTATTAGCATAGCATGGCATAATAAGCAAACGTAGAAGTAACTCCCAAAGGTTTGATAATAAACAGGTAATAGGTACTACCTCAACTACTTCCCATCCCACAATTTAATTATATCCTAATCATGCAATGTGTGAGGATTGATCTAATGCAATAAAACTGGGTAGTAGGAAAGGTATGATCAAAGTGTTACTTGCCTTGCTAATGATCCGCAAAACCTAGCGATTCGAAGTAACAAGCGGCGCACTCCGGGTACTCTATCGCAAACACACAAACAAGCATACAATAAGTACTCATCTAATGCACAGGTAAATCTTAAATAAGAGATCTAACCAGAAGGTTCAACTTAAGAACTCCGGTTTGCAAAAAGAATCAAATCGAACGAAGCAACGAAAGTCAAACGGTGAAAGAAAACAACTTCGTTCTACTAATCTGGATCTAGGGCAAATTTTACAGTATCAAACACTTGTTTAAGTTGGTTAAACGGATAGAGGGTTTCGAGACGAAACTTTAGGCGCTTGAATCGCCTGATTCCGATAAACGAGCGAAAAGTTATACTAAAACTAAAATCGGATCAGGAATCACGATCAGAAAAATCGCGGATTTAATCTGAGAAAAAGAAAAATGACGAACGTTCGCTAGAATGAACGAACGGACGAACGCTCGCTATTTGAATAAACGGAAAACCGATATATTTAAAAAAACCGAAACTAAAAAAAACTAAACAGACTCCAAAAATTCCAAAATAAACCAACGGAAAGCCGAACGGTTTTTCGAAAAAAATAAAAAAAACCAGCGCGGAAATCGAGGCGGCGGCGGACCTCGGGCGGCGTGCGGCGGCGCGGCGGCGGCGCTGGAGCGGCTTGGGGCGGGGCTAGGGTTTGGCTGGGCCTCTACCCCGGCTTATATAGCCTAACGGGCCGGGAGTCCTAGTCGGACACGGCCCTAGGTCGGTTCGTTTTTTTAAATATTACGAGCAGAAGAAAAATAAAAAGAAATACTAAACAGACTCCAAAAATTCCAAAATAAATTTTCACTAGCTTCTAAAATCAAGCCGCACATGGTGAACATTTATTTGGCGCCTAAATGCCATTTTGAAAAACGCACATTTTTCCTAAATTCAAATAAAATAACGAAAAACTCTGAAATAAAATCTTATTTGATTTAATTATTAAATCCTCAATATTTCTTTATTTTGGGAAAGTCATTTTATTCCCTCTCTCATATTTTTGTAATAGAAATAATTGATGATTAAATAAATAGAATCAAATGATCCTATTCTCAAAATTTGAGAAAACTCAAATATGAAAATAACGAAATCCCCAACTCTCTCCATGGGTCCTTGAGTTGCTTAGGATTTCTAGGATCGAAACCAAAAGCAAATAAAATATGATATGCAATGATGATCTAATGTATAACATTCCAAATTGAAAATTTGGGATGTTACAAAACTCTCCCTTGACACTTTGCTGGATCAAGAGTTCGAGGGACGTCATCGAGCTGAATGTGTGCAGAACTCGGAGGTGCCATACGTTCGTTGCTTGATCGGTCGGAATGAGAATAAGTTCAACTATGTCAACCACGTTGTCAAACGCTTCCGCTTTCGGTCTACGAGGGTACATGGACACACTCTTCCCCTCTCATTGCTATGCATCTCGTAGTTTGATCTTGTGTGAGCGTAGGAATTTTTTTTGAAATTGCATGCTACATTCCCCAACAGTGGCATCCGAGCCAGATCTATGCGTAGATGATATGCATGAGTAGAACACAAAGAGTTGTGGGCGGCGATCGTCATACTGCTTACCACCAATGTCTTATTTTGATTCAGCGGTATTGTTGGATGAAGCAGCCCGGACCAACCTTACATGACCACGTTCATGAGACCGGTTCCACCGACAGACATGCAACATGTTTTGCATAAAGGTGGCTGGCGGGTGTCTATTTCTCCAACTTTAGTTGAATCAAATTTGATTGCAACCGGTCCTTGTTGAAGGTTAAAACAACAAACTTGATAAATCACCGTTGTGGTTTTGATGCGTAGGTAAGAACGGTTCTTACTAGAAGCCCGTAGCAGCCACGTAAAACTTGCAACAACTAAGTAGAGGACGTCTAACTTGTTTTTGCAGGGCATGTTGTGACGTGATATGGTTAAGACATGATGTGATATACATTATTGTATGAGACACTACAAGAAATCTATTAATACGTGACGGTTTCAGTCCGTTATGGACCTGCACAAAACCGTCAACGAAGAGGACGCGTGACAGATTTGATTTCCGTCATGTATATCGCTCATAATTTGACCACCGCACACACCATGATGGACCATCTAAAACCGTTACAGACCATGACGGTTTTTAGCCGTCATCGATGGTAGTTAACTCGCACACTCATAACAGCGTTAACTTCTCTACCACGTCATCATCTGACATGGATCTGATGTGGCAGCCCATGTTGTCAGAAGCCCATCTAAAATTTTGGCCCACTAAATTTCAGCCCAGTCCAAGATTGGTGGCCCATATATGCAGGTTCATTAATTTAAAGTAAGGTCTAATAATTTCAGTCCAAGACATTAGGCATCACTCATTTCTCTTGGTCCACCGAAATTTTAAGCCAATAATAATTTAATAGAAAATATATGCTTGTGTCATTAAGAACAGAAAATTACATACACACGAGAAAATACATCTGTATAGGAGCAAAAAAAAGGATCCAGAAAAGATTAATTTTACAAGCATGTCTTAGTAAATTACATACATAACTGAGAATACATCTCTACAGGAGCAAAAAAAGGATCCAGAAAAGTTTAATTTTACAAGCATGTCTCAGAGAACACTATGCTACTCTACAGCCAGCACAACACCCATCAAGGGACGCGCAATGCTTGTCGGACGTCGACCAAGGGTCATCCCACATTCATGGCCATAGATCCGCTCGTCCACACCAAACGCATGCGAACACATGTCTTTTTGTCAAAAATGCTACCATAAACCATTATCTTCCACATGATGAAAATTATGTCACACTATAAAATATTATAGCCAGTAGGTTAAACTAGAAGCAGAAACTAGAAGTAGCTTACTACACGTTATCCAGTCCTATACCTTTTGCACTGCCAAGATACAAAGTAGTGAAACAAAATCAATCATGTGAAAAGAAACAACTCGTGGCAACAAAAAGTAATGATGAGCATACATAGATCAACAGTGTAGTAAACTCCGTTGTGCTTATTTGACATGAAGTTCCAGGCTATCACTACACTAAACCAAATCATGCTATGAAACCCTTCTGAATTTCCTACGATGCAGTCTCTCATGTGTTGTGAAATATAAAGTATGCGAAACTCTAAGAAAAGTATAGAAAGAAAGTCAAGGGGAGGCACTTTCATACCCACCGTCAGAAATAAATAACATAAGCAATACTTTTATTCTTGTAACAAAGGCAAACATCAAAACAAAAAGGGAACAAACACTTTTTCATCTTAATAAGGTTATTATGCTATAGGAGAATAGTAATCACAGGTACTACTACCTTCCAACAACTACCACAGTTAAAATCTTCATTTCATAATGCATCCATAATGCTTCTCGTACAACAATCAATCATACCACAATGCATCCATAATGCTTCTCGTACAACAATCAATCATACCATAATGCATCCATAGTTCTAACCTAAGATAGAGAAAGCACACTCCATGGTTAAAATCTTCATTTCAACCATGAAAATGGGTTACCAAGCCCTTGGTATGAAAATAAGTGATAATTGATGTATCATATATATATTGTACGAAAGGGAGTTCAGTTGTACAGAATTAGTGATGTCCATCATAATA
Organism: Triticum urartu; assembly: GCF_003073215.2. Lineage (NCBI taxonomy): Eukaryota > Viridiplantae > Streptophyta > Magnoliopsida > Poales > Poaceae > Triticum > Triticum urartu. The sequence goes on along the minus strand of NC_053022.1, from coordinate 257,368,939 downwards.
TAAATCCTAAAGTCTATATTTTAGAATAGGAACTTGTTGCTTTTGTATTAACAAGAAAACAACGGGGGCATAATTAATGTCCACATCTGTTCAAGCAAAAATATACACTTATAGTTCTAAGATGCTGATGATAAAAGAATAGTTTTTTAGGTTTGCTCTCAAGTACTACATACACACATTTGTAAAACAAGTCCATTCTAGCAAGATACACAGTCGCGGCTGAATTTATATCTAACAAGCTGCAACTTCCAAATTAACTCCTAAAAGATCAGTACGAAAGCAACATGAAGACGAGTGCACGTTAGAGAAAAATAGCTATATCATATTATGTGGATTAGAACTAGCTTGCCCTTATTAAATTATGTGTAACAGTGCAACATAACCAGATCCAGAAAACCATCAGCAACTAAGCAAGCTCACATGTCCATCGCAGCAATGGAATCCGCCTCTAAATTGAAACAAAACATGATTTGCATTTAGATTGCCAGTATCATCTAGATTTTGGGGTAAAGTGGGGAGAGGCTCACCACACTAGGAGGGAAGGAGGACGCAGCCATCAGTGAGCTCGTCCAGGCGCTGTAGGATAGGGTGCAAGGGCCAAGGGGGGTGCTAGACTTGCTGCTCCACCTCCTCCAGCAAAGAGAGCTCATTGGGGACGACCGTGTTGAGGAGGAGACATATTGTACGCCACTGGATGGGTGGAGAAGGCAGTAGGCATTAGTAGAACAGAGATCAACCCTAATAAATAGTTTACATTTGACATTACAAGCAGCCTGTCCAGAATATGATTCTCAAGAGATAAAAACACTGTCCAAGAAAAAGAGAAATAGATACGGCATGCAAGAAAGCAGCAGGACCATTCATTCAGGGAACAGAAGAGGTAGCAAAAGCAGTAGCAGGTAATCCTTATAAATAGAGGCTAAGCATCCATCATTGACTCCAATGAGCTACTTCATAGCAACTAACACCGGCCAATAAAAAGAAGCACAATTACTAGATACGAGGAGGGTGTGAACTTGGTGCCAGCCAGTTGGCCGGCCTTGTGGATCTGGAGATCATTGGTTTGTACAAGTACAACTAGCAAGCACTTGTTAGTTACCGTTTCCATTTCATATACAAAGGTGTCATAAAAATGTAATGTAAAGTACTGGTGTTGTCCACTAGCACTATAGCTACAGTACTTATCAGAAATTATGTTCAGTTGCTAAAAAATCACAAGAATATAAGAATTGTATATCCTCAATCAAGTATGCTAGGAATATGAATCTGCAGTTCCAAGCAAATCAGTTGTCAGTCATACACAAATATTGTTTGTTAAAAGAGTATATTTTGTCCATGTACAGAAGAAAATACAGAAACGTTATCTAGATAACAGATTAAAGTGCATATTTGACAGAACAAGCAACAATTTGTCCCCAAAATTAGAATCAAGATTACCAAGCTACAGACTAACCATATCCAGCACAAGCAATTTGTCCTATCAAATTGTTTACTCCAAGGTAATATATGCACAGCAGCACAACCTTACCTAGCGTCATGGCCATTGTTCAGGGGCGGGCCAAGCTTGTGTTGTCCCGGCGTTCCTCCTTAGGTCGAGGATGAGGAGAAGCACCGGCGTTCGCTGGAAATGTCATCGAGTAGGACAAGGCCGAGGTGTCGGCCCTCATCCCGCATCGATGGTTGTAGCGTGCGTCACGTCCATAGATCCTGCAGGAGGAGGTCCTCTGCGCCGCCCTTCTCGAGGTGGACCGTCAGGAGGCGAGAGCACGTGTGGGAGCGTCGCACACAATGGAGAAAAGCTGACAGAGGTCGTCGAAGATGCGCCGATGACAAAGGCGATGCCGGAGGCCGAAACCTTGCATGGGTGTGGGTTTTGGGCGAGCGGTAGAGGCTAAGAGGGGCTAATCTTGCCAGAGAGGAGGATGGATCAGAGCGAGGGGAGCTCGTCGGTGTACTCCACGCTGGGGATAGCTGTCGGAATCAGCGGAATCGGGAGCGGGCTGCTGTGGCAGCTGAGGGAGGGAGAGAATGGGGATTAGGGTTAGATGGGTGTGGATCGCGCGTTAAATAGGCTGGCTAAAAAAAATCCCACAGGCCGTGTCCGCAACTTAAATTTGGATTTCCACGCGCGCGCTCGAAATTGCTGGTGCGTCTTCCTACTTAAGTCCACATGACACATTAGCAGGAGCCATCGATGACGGCCTGAATGGTCTATAAAGAAATAAGAGGCTAGGCCGCGCAAATCGGTCTGTGACAATTTTCATGACGGTCCACCAATGTCCATCATGAAAGGGCTATCTTTTTCAAAGGGCAATCACATCCTGCTGATCCATGACAGTTTTTGTGATGGATAAGAAAAAACCATCAACGATTATGACGATTTTCGAGAACGTCATCAGAAATCCGTCACGTATTAATAGATTTCTTGTAGTGAGATGATCATGTTTTGTAGAAGTTATCGGCAACTGACAGGAGCCTTATGGTTGTCGCTTTATTTTATGAAATGCAAACGCCATGTAATTGCTTTACTTTATCACTATGCGTTAGCAATAGTTGTAGAAGCAATAGTTGGCGAGACGACAACGACGCTACGATGGAGATCAAGGTGTCAAGCCGGTGACGATGGAAATCATGATGGTGCTTTGGAGATGGAGATCAAAGGCACAAGATGATGATGGCCATATCATGTCACATATTTTCATTGCATGTGATGTTTATCTTTTATGCATCTTATTTTGCTTAGTACAACGGTAGCATTATAAGGTGATCCCTTACTAAAATTTCAAGGTATAAGTGTTCTCCCTGAGTATGCACCATTGCGATAGTTTGTCGTGCTGAGACACCACATGATGATAGGGTGTGATAGGCTCTACGTTCACATACAACGGGTGCAAGACAGTTTTGCACATGCGGAATACTCGGGTTAAACTTGACGAGCCTAGCATGTACAGACATGGCCTCGGAAAACCGGAGGCCGGAAGGTCGAACATGAATCATATAGTAGATATGATCAACATAGAGATGTTCACCATTGAAGACTACTCCATCTCACGTGATGATCGGACATGGTTTAGTTGATATGGATCACGTGATCGTTTAGATGACTCAAGGGATGTCTCTCTAAGTGGGAGTTCTTAAGTAATATGATTAATTGAACTTAATTTATCATGAAATTAGTCCTGATCGTATTTGCATATCTACGTTGTAGATCAATAGCTCGTGTATAGCTCCCCTGTTTTTTATATGTTCCCAGAGAAAACTAAGTTGAAAGATGATAGCGGCAATGATGCGGACTAGGTCCGTGATCTTAGGATTATCCTCATTGCTGAACAAAAGAATTATGTCCTTGATGCACCACTAGGTGACGAACCTGTTGCAGGAGCAGATGCAGACGTTATGAACGTTTTT